>NC_041214.2:99285227-99350860 GCF_002837175.3 Physeter macrocephalus
ATATGTATATATATATATGTATATATATATATATGTATATATATATATATATATATATACAAAAAAACCAAATGAGAATTTTAGAACAGAAAAATACATTATCTGAAATAAATAAATTACTGAATAGGCTTAATAGCATAATGGATGTGGCCAAAGGAAAAGTCAGCGAACTTGAGTTAGATCAATAGAATTCATCCAGTCTGAAAAAGAGTGAGAAAACAAAGATGGAGAAAATGAGCAGAACCTCAGAAGCCTGAAGGACAATTTTAAAACATCTACTATATATGCAATTGAGGAATAAGAATGGGTAGAAAAAAATGCTTAAGTATTTTAAGAATAAAGGTAAAGGCTTCCTAAATTTTGTGAAACACATACATAGATTCAAGAAGTTTAGCAAACCCCAGACATGATAAATTTGATGAAAACAATGCCTAGGAATAGCATAATAAAATTGTTGAAAACCAAAAATAATACTACATTCAAAATTATGTTTAGTGTTATGTAGATGTTATAATGTTGTATTTGAATATATTTTTTAAAAGATGAGGAAACTGTAGAATGTAGTGTTTAAGTAATGGGCTTTAGTCTCCTAACATAAAGCTCTGCTACTTGTTAAGTCTGTGACCTTGAGCCAATTTGTTTTCTTAGAACATCACTTTCTTCCTTTATAAAATTATGATAAAGATGAAAATAAAACTACCTTATATGGATGATGTACAGATTAAATTATATATTCAGAAGTCTTGGCAAAGTAAGTTAGATAAATGATAGCGCTTGTACCTCCTTTTTTTTTTCTTCTCAATGTTCTTTGCTTGATTGAACTTCTTAATACTTATAGAAAATAATATCCCTTTCTCATAATGCCTTTTTCTAGTTTTGGAATGAATGTTTAATAGTCTTATACAATAAGTCAAGGTGCTTTTCTGTTTTCTGCAGTATAGTTTTTATAACAGACAATCTGGTTTTTGAAGGTTTATTAAGTGTTGCTTTTAAATGTATTTAGGCCTGTGTGCACGCCTCTGTGTGTGTGTGTGTGTGTGTGTGTGTGTGTGTGTGTGTGTGTGTGTGTGTTTATATAGATTTTAACTGCTTAGGTAATGTTTTGTTTATAAAAGTCTATTCAAGTTTTCTAGTTCCCCTCAAGCTAGTTATATTTTCAACAAAAATGTCCTTTAATCTATGTTTTAAAATAGCTTGAATAATTAGTTCAAATAAATAGCATAAAGTTGTTCATAGTATTCAGTAATTATTTTAATTCTTCAAACAGATTTGTTTTTTCTTTTTTAATGCTATTTATTGGTATACCTTCTTTTTATGATAAAACTTCCTGGTGATTTGTCTTTTTATCAGTATTTTCAAAGAAGCAAAATATTTTACTTTGTCGACTGTCTTTTTGTCTGTGTTTCATTTCACTTATTTCTGATATTATTTTGTTATTTTCCTGCTTTTAAAGTTTTTGGTTTTACTTTAATGTACCTTTTCTAACTTGGTAATTTTTAGTCTTTTTAACATATAAATTTAGAGCTATACAGTTTCCCCTAAGAACTGCTTTAACAGCATCCCTTGAGTTTTGGTATGTATTGTGTTCATTGTCAATGAGTTCTATATATTCTCTAACTTCCAAAATATTTATTAGCTTTTTGCCTATGAATTACATAAAATTTTAATTTAAATATTCCAACTATTGGAGATTTTGGGGGGGTCAGGGTTATGTTTTTTAAATTAAAGTCTAAATTTACTTGTGATTAGAGGAGATGATTCACTGATTTTAATTATTTAGTATATGTTAAGACAATTTGTGGCTTGATGTAAGGTCAATTTTTGTAGATTTTTCATTTTTACTTGGAAGATATGTGTGTCTTATAATTCTTAGGTGCAGGCTTTATATTTGTTAATTAGATCTGCCTTGTTAAATTATCATTACTCTTCTTGCCTGCTTACTCTTGCAATTAATGTTATAAATATGATCAAATCTTTCTTTATGATTGAGAATTTTGCTATTTGTGTTTTATATATTTTATGTCTCTGTTGTTAGATGCTTAGAGGGTCAGTTTATTGTATCTTGTTAATGATTTGTTTCACTTTCATTATTTAATGAACATATTTATTTTTTAATAATTCTTTTACTTAAAACCTAGTTTATTAGACATTAATATAGCTACCTCAATTTTTACCATTTCTTTACTTTCAAACATTATATTTTAGCTGAGTGTCTTGTAAATAACATGCCACTGACTTTTTAAAATTCAAATTGTTGCTCACTTTTAACCAGAAATTTAACTGGTGTATATTTATTGTGATTGCTTATAGGTTTAATTACTAAAATCTTAATTTGTGCCCTCTATTTACAATGCATTAAAAAAAATTTTGTTCTTGCTTTTCACTATTGTATTGAGTTTTCTTAAGTTCCTTTCACCCCTCTGTTAGCTTGAAAATTATGCATATTTAAAATTTTCTAACAGATAGTGATTACCTTTAAATACTGTATAATCCTACTTGATTTGATGATGTTAGTATCTCTATCCTCCTTTCAAACAATATAAAAATGTTAAAATATTTCATCTTCAATCACCCCTGCCCTTATCTTACATATTAATACTGTCTAATATTTTAGATACAACTTGTTTTTATATCCCATTTAATAACTGGTATTATTTAACTTTTTATGGTAAGAATTTATTTAAGATTCCTTAGGTTACCAATTTCCAGTGTGCTGTTGACTGGCAAAAGCTGATTGTGCGCATCTCTTTCCAACTCTTCATTCAGTGACATTATGTTTGTAGTTTGAAGTTGGCCATGGTGGGAGTATGTATACAATAGAAATAAGTAAACACTACAAATCTGGGCTTTTTTTTTCTTGGAAGAATCATTTGTTGACTATTTACCAGTACACCACTGCCAGTATTCTTGTTTTTCATTTGTTTTTTCATCCAATCCTTTATTCTGGGTTAAATTTACTTATTACTAATTTATATTTTTATATTCTTTTAATGAAGGCAAATTATAAGTAAACTTCTGATCCTCATTTGAAAATGTACTTTATTCTTACTTTTTAAAATTTGAAGTATAGTTTATTTACAATGTAGTATTAGTTTCAAGTGTACAGCAAAGTAATAGAGTTATATAGAAATGTATATTTTTCAGATTATTGTCCGGTATAGGTTATTACAAGATATTGACTATAGTTCCCTGTGCTATATAGTAAATCCTTGCTTAGTTATTTTATGTATATAATTTATATCTGTTAATCCAAAACTCCTAATTTATCCCTCCCCACCCCTTTCTCCTTTGGTAACCATAAGTTTGCTTTCTATATCTGTGAGTCTATTTCTGTTTCATAAATAAGTTCATCTGTATCATTTGTTTAGATTACACATATAAGTGATAGCATATGATATTTGTCTTTGTCTGACTTACTTCAGTTAATGTGATAATCTCTAGATCCATTCATGTTGCTGCAAATGGCATTATTTCATTCTTTTTTATAGCTGAGTAATATACCATTGTGTGTGTGTGTGTGTGTGTGTATATATATATATATATATACATATACACCATTGTATATATTGCTTATCCATTTATCTGTCGATGGACATTTAGGTTGCTTCCGTGTCTTGGCTATTGTAAATAGTGCTGCTGTGAACACTGTGGTGCATGAATCTTTTTGAATTAGAGTTTTTATCTTTTCTGAGTATATGCCCAGGAGTGGGATTGCTGGATCATATGGTAACTCTATTTTTAATATTTTAAGGAACCTCCATACTGTTCTCGACAGTGACTGCATCAATTTACATTCATGCTAACAGTGTATGAGGATTCCCTTTTCTCCACACCCTCTCTAGCACTTATAATTTGTAGACTTTTTGATGATAGCCGTTCTGGCTGGTGTGAGGCGATACCTCATTGTAGTTTTGATTTTGATATTCTCACTTTTTAATGATAGTTTATTTGACTATATAAACTACCATACTTATTTATTGTCCCTCAAGACTTTGAAGATACTATTCCATTGTTTTCTAGACTCTATCCTGTTGTCGTTGAGACATCAACTATCTATTTAGTTGAGTTTCCTCTATAGATAATCTGTCCTTACTCTTTGTCTTTAGTGTTTGTACAGGTTGCAGATTGTTTGGCTCTAAGATTCATTCTTTTTTTTCTCTTCTTCTTGGTTGTTTTTGAAGAGGGCTGACCATTCAGGCTGAATTTCCTAGGCTACCAAATCAGTTTTCTTCTGCCAGGCTTCATCCAGTGGGAATCACTGGTGATTGACTGAGAACAGGAGGAAAGGAGAAATTTTAAAATGTCTCCTTTGTCAGCCTGGGTGACATTTCCAAACACTGCTACATCTCTGTAGTGGACCCAACTCCTGATGAACCGATTCACCAGAACTCCCTATTTTACCCCTCTGTCCCTTGCCGTTGCTAATTTCTGGGTTGTGTCATCATACCTTGGTTCACTTATCAGCCTCTTCTGCATACTTTATATTGCCTCATTTTAAACACTGTGAGTGGTTTATGTTTCCTTGATTGGATCATGAGTGATACAGTATCCTAGATTTCATTATAACATCTCCAGATTTGGATTTATTTTTATTTATTATTTTTGGGACTTGCATTATGTATCTGATGTTCCATGTCTTTTTCAATTCTGGAAAAGATCCATTATTGCTTCAGAATATTGCCTTTTTGTCTTTATTTTCTCATTCTCATATACTTTTTAGACATGTTAAATCTTTTAATTCTGTTCTTCATATTTCTTAATCTCTTTTTTATATTTTCCACCTTTCTCTTTTTCTTCTGGGTAAATTCCTTAGAATTATGTTTCATTTCAGTGATTCTTCCCTTATCTGCATCTAATGTGATGTAGCCTCACTTCAGATGCTAACTTTAATACAAATTTCATTCCTTTAAATCTCTTTGGTTTTTATCAAATCTGCTTTTCCATGTTTTTTTCTGCTTATTTTTGCCTCTTTCTTTTAAAATTTTTATCATTTTAAACATTTTTTCCCACTGAAGTGTGAGATTAATATTCTCTTACTTCAGTTCTTAAGACTATGCCCTCCCTATTCATTTTCTAACTTAAAGCTTATATTTGATGTAAAGCACTTTTTGTGTCTGCTGACTCCTATATGAAAAAGGCTTTCCTTATGTGTTTGATATCTTTGATATGTGAGCTCTTCTTAATTGAAGTTTGCTTTTCCTGTGAGACTCCCACATAATCTGGGTTGTTGAAGGTGTCCTGGTAGAGAGTTTTTTTTTTTTTTTTTTTTTTCTTTTTCTAGGTAGTCCAGGCATATTACTTGGTTGCCATTCTCTGTGGTTGTCATTATCGTAAACCTGTCATTATTGTAAACCTATTGTCCCTGAGGCTTCCTGATTATTACTGAGTTGGATAATACCTCTGGCATGTTGTATAACATCATAATAATGCCCTGTCTTTCACATCCCTTTTCTTCCTATCTTTTTGGAATTTTAATGTATTGTAAGATCAGACATTTAAAAAGTTTTGTTTGTGTATGCGTTTGTATATTTTCTGTTTTAAATGTGGTACCTCTATGTTTTAACAGGAACATTCCTGTGTGAATCTAGCCTAACATTTTATAGAAGAGCCTACTCCTTCCAGAGGACCTTTTTACCATTCCTTTGGCTTGAATGCTTTTTCTCCAAGGTTATCTCCTGACTCATTTTTGTATTTATAATGGTCTTTACCTAAATGTGATCATTCAATGATATCATCACTGGTCATACTATCTGAAATTTCAAGCACAACTCCCCCATCCTAGAATTTATTTCTCCCTTCCTCACTTTATTTTAATTCCTTAACATGGACCATTATCTATCATTCTATCTATTCAACTTATTTTTCTTGCTTATTGTCAGTTGCCCACACAAAAACATAATCTCCGTGAGATCAGAAATTTTCATCTATTTTGTTCATTCCTATATTTTCGCCACCTAGAATAATGACTGGCTCATAGTAAATACTCAGTAAATATTTGTTTAATAATGGATGAAATATTCATTGTCTGTGTATTATGTGCCTGTCCCTGAACTAGGTGGTGATGATACAAAGGAAAGAAAAATAGACAAGATTCCAGCCCTCATGAAGATGACAGCCTTACAGAGAGCATAGATAGACTTAAAAATCACTGTATCACCACAAGTGGACAAAGGTTATGAATTCAAATGAACTCTTTTAATGAACTTATTGGTACCAGGTGGGCATTCCTTGAGGTTGCCCACCATGAGGTTGCATGGTGCTTACTTCTGGTATGCAATGTATCTAAGACCTCTTATTCTCTTTCTTTATCTAAGAACAGACCAAATAATACACACACACACACACACACACACACACACACACACACACACAGACTAGAACGATAATGATTTAGCCAGAAAACAATCTTAATGAGGGAGCTGAAGTAGTTTGACTACAGTAGTAAGAAAATGAAAGTAACTAATCATGAAAAAAGAATTTCCAATAAAGTTTTCATGATAGCCAGTTTCTCTTCCGGTGTTGGTAGCCACTGTATGATGATCACAAAATGCAAAGAAAGGGCCTAACTCTACATTCTGATGCCTTGTGATTGTACCTAAAGAGCTAGTACACATTTGGTTTTATAACTCTGCAGGTAGTACACAGAGAAGGATATGCTATTATCTTATCACAGTAAATAATAAAGTTCATGGCTATATTTACACAGGCTGAGTTTCCAGTATGTGAATTCAAGTGAAGAATGTTAAATCTCTAATATGTGTTTAATGTACATTTCAGTTGATTTTTCTCCTAACTCTAATGGTAGCAATTATTTTATATGTGGGGAGGCTGTGTCACCTAAGAAAAAGCTAATAGATTTTTTTTGGCAATTTCTGTATCACGTTAAAATGTCTTTCCATTTCTAACTGCTGTTATGTTCTTACTGCTCTGTCTTATGGTTTTATTTTTTACTTATTGTCCCTCACATCTACTTACTTTTTTTTTAACCTTTGAATCCTTTTTCTTTCATTTTTCTCTACCCAAAATGTCTGCTCCTGGGCTTTTAGTCAAATCATATCTCTATTTTGCTGCAGACACTGGCTGGCCAACACAAAAGAACTAATTTGTAGTAAGCCCCTTCTCCTAAATACCATGAATTATACTAGTAGTTGCTTTCATATATACAATCTCATTCAGTCACCATTAAAAACTTTGCGTGCTAGATAAAAGACCCCCATTTTAAATAAGATGAAACTGAGTATTTAGGGAGATTATGTAAGTTCCCCTAGGATACACACTGAGTAAGCTGGATTTCAAACCCTAAACTTCTAGTTGGAAATGGTTCCATTGCTTCCTCTAGACATTGTGCCTACAGCCTACCTAGTATTGCTTTTGAAGTTTTCCGGACTTGCCATTGATCGACCAGAATTTATAATAAAAGAGTACGTACAGCATCAAGTCTTCCATGTGACAGATAGACTTGGAATGTAGAGCAAATAACAGTAGGGGTAGCTATTACCTATCTAATTTTACAGTCTCTTTTGATTGAAAACTGCTGCTCCGAACCTCATATTTACACATCTGACCAATACTTATTGAGTGTTTATTGTGTGTCAGGCACTAAACCAGACCCTGGATATAGAGTGCTGAACAAAATAATCTGGCCTCTATGGAATGTACAGCCTAGTGAGGGAGAGAGAGAATAAACAAATAAACCAATAACCTGCACGGATAATTCAAACTGTAATGAATTCCACAAAAGAATAAAATAATGATTGAATCTGTCTCCGGAACAGTAGTCAGATCCAGCCTCTCAGAGACTTAGAAGAACCACACAATTGGTTAGGAACTGCAGAACTCTTTGAGGGAACTCTGTGTCTCAACTTCTACCATACCAGGTGTCTGCTAAAGAGCGAGATTGGATGACTCCTATCCACCCTGGGACCAAACCAACCAGGCTTTCTAATCTGTTGTTAACATTTGAGACTCAGATTCTGATCATCTAGTTTTGTAATGATTAAGAGGACAAGTAAGAGGGAAAAGTAAAAGAAAAGAGGTTGGGAGATTAGTCCTTTAAAGATTGAAAAATAATTTGTTTAGGAATGCAAGTCTTTAATTTTTCAAGGCATTGTGAATTTTCTTAATCATCAGGAATAGATGATAACACAATTCATTCAACATTCCTTTACCCAATATTTAACCCATACCTACTATTTATCCATTAGGTACTGTACTAGGGACTAATGACATAATGGCGAATAAGACAAAACCTCTGTTCCTATGTTTACAGTCTTATGTGAAAGACAATTACAATGCAGTGTGATGATTATTATGACAAGATTAAGCACAGGACATCAGATTCTGGAGGAGGTAATATTTAAATTAAGACCCCAGGAATGTGTACAAGCTAGTCAGTAGAATTTTCACATTCATAAGAATAAATCCTTTCCATAGTTGTAGCTTCAGGTTGTGAATATTTTGAAAATATTATTCTTGACATTTATCTAAATTCCAATTTTGTTAATTTTCTTTACTAGATCCTAAACTTTAAGGTAAGAAATTAAGTTTTTAAAAATCATCTATTAAAAAACTATTTTCTCTTTAATACACTCTGAAGTGTGACTTATAGAGTTATTAACATTTAGTGTATTGTGGATCAGGTTTCTACTGGAGAGTTCAAATTCATCATGTTTATACATAAAATTTGATATTAAATTGTTTCATTTTAAATGGTGGCCAATAGTCATAGAAAATTTAAATGTAGAATTATTTTATAAGCTTAGCTTTTCATACATTCTGTAGCTTTATTAGAGCTGGTCTAACCTAAGGTCTAGACAGACCAACTGTGCCCGTGGGTTAACGTGTGTTTAACATATGATTTCCTTTTCCTTCCTTATTGCCCTTTATCTGTTTCCAGTTCACAGAGTTGATAACTAAATAACTGTTGCCTCTCTTTCTTCCTGTTTCTGATAGGGCTAACTCTAACTCTGTAACTTACAAAAATAAGCATAACTAACAAGTTTTTCAAGCCTACTTTTAAAATTATAATTTCTCTTAATCTTCATAGACTTTCTGTTCAGATAAACTCCAGAAGTTAGGGCACCTCAATTTTAAAAAAGTAAATTGCCTTTATTGATCATTAAAATCTATATTTTATAATAATATAATAATGATAGAGCACCCAGATTAGTTGTGGGTCTGGAAGAAGTAAACACATAGTAAATAAAAGTATTTTGGATTACATAGTGTCTTTTCTCAAAATAGGTCAAATTTAAAATATAAAGCACTAAATATTCCTAAGAATGCTTACTCAGTCATGGGGCAAATGTTTTTTAAGTCTAAATTTAGGTTCAGAGCTCTTTTATGGAGCCATTGCTCCTGCAGACCCAGCCGAGGCCCTTTTCAGTGTCCTAAGTGAATTAGGTATTAGATTTATTAATGCCTCAGGCCCATCCAGTATGAAGGGAAGATAAACTTTTTTGCACTTCACAACATATAGTTGGACCTATTCAGTTCCCACTGGCGAACACAGCTGTGCCAACCTAGAAGTAACAAGAACTTAAAATAAAATTCTCTATAGTGTCTCTCCATCTGGAATGGTACTGATAGTACCTTCACCCTCATATAACCCAAACAATTCTAGGGATTATATAAACTGCAGTGGATTCTAAAGATACCATGAAACAATTCTGAATTTGTGCTGTCCTCCAAATCAAAACCGAAATAAGGTCTAGAACAACATCAATATGCATTCATTTGTGTATTTCAAGCCCTGAGAGAAAAACCCACTGTGATATTTTTTACTTATATTTGCAAACCTTGTGTTATATGTGAGCTCAGGTCATTTGCAGGGTCTCTTTAGAATACCTAAAAAAGTGATACTGCTCACGTGTGATTGTTAAGGAGTCTACAACACCTGGTCCTGATTCCAGTTGCATAATTATGTTCACTTTTGTCCTTATATTTCCATTTCCTGATTGTTTCATTTAGGTATAGACAATGATCTTTCATTTTTCATTCAGGAAAATAGGCAGTATTGCTGCATGTATTACTTAGATCCTACTGCCTTCCCCTTCAGTAATAGAAATGGTGCTTTAAAATGCAGGTTAGGGTTGCTTATCCTGGCTCTTAATATTGTTATAGTGTTTCCTGATTCAGAGATGCTCTGTGAACATCCAGCACATGACTGGCTCTTGGATGAGCTGTGGAATATAGAGTGATATCTTGAGCAAGTTGTCTTTCTATCTCCTTACTCCTTTAGCTTAGCTCTTTAGCTTAAAGGTACAGACATCCCCTCTTTTTCTCATACAACTACGACGGTACTAATAGCTTCTGTTCAGCTATAGCAGGTACTGTGCTAGTTCCTTTACATGCCTATAACATGTAATAGGCACAAACAATCCTATAGGGTAGGTAACATGATCAACATTTTACAGACAGGGAAAATATAACTCACTCAAGATCACACAATTGAAAAGAGAGATCTAGAACTTGATTCCAGGTTTCTCTGATAGCAAAAGCTAATCACTTAACCACCACCCTACCTCATATAACTCTGCTGCTGTCTCCAACCCACAGATCATTGATCACTTGAATAGCTTCTCTTACCGCTTGGCACTGCCTCAAACAGGCTGACCCCATTGACTGAACCTCAGAACCATCGTGTGACACTAGCTTCAGAGAGGCAAATGCTGATTATGGTTACAGGCCACAAGGAAACTGAACTGTCATTGAGAGAAACTCTGTGCTGCATTATTTTTTCTGCGCAACAAAAATGGTTCACATCTACCACCACCATCACCACCATCCCCCCTTTGGTTGTTAGAGATCCCCTCAGCACTCGTCTATCCACCCTTACCTTCTTTTCTTTCCCTGGAGCTGGTGTTATAGCAGTGTCTTTGGCAAGGTTAGCAAGTAATTCATTTATTTACTTTGGTTGACAATAAATAACTATATCCTGTTAATAATTGTGCATATGTTTATGTGGCTTTAGATAATCTGAGACAATCTTATACATCTGGTATCTGAGATTGACTCAGTATTCTTTCATACCTGGTTTCCTATTATATAACTCTATTAATAAACAGTAGACTACATACGGATAAAAAATACACACTTATAGTAACTTATTAGGGCATTTTATAAGTGATACACATTCACGTACTTAAGAATTTTGTTGAGTGTTATGGAAATATCCGTTTTTGCTCAATAATACAAAAAAAAACACCTGATATGTGTTTTCTTAAAGTGCACCAGATCTGTCACAAATGCCTTAAACTGTATGTATTGTTTACATCTTTATGTAAGCTGTATGTACATATTTTTTGTTTAGTTTTTTGTTGTTTGTTTTTTAAGATTTTTTTAGATCAGTTTTGGATTCACAGCAAAATTAGTAGGAAGGTATTACGTACATACTTTTCAGCACTTTTTTATTTTTTAAAATCTTTTTTTTTTAATTAAAAAAAATTTTTTTTTTTTTGGCTGCGTTGGGTCTTCATTGCTGCGCGTAGGCTTTCTCTACTCATGGCAAGCGGGGGCTACTCTTGGTTGCTGTGCACGGGCTTCTCATTGCCGTGGCTTCTCTCGTTGCGGAGCACAGGCTCTAGGCGTGCTGGCTTCAGTAGTTGCAGCGTGCGGGCTCAGTAGTTGTGGCGCATGGACTTATTTGCTCTGCAGCATGTGGGATCTTCCCAGATCGAACCCATGTCCCCTGCATTGTCAGGCAGATTCTTAACCACTGTGCCACCAGGGA
This sequence comes from Physeter macrocephalus, assembly GCF_002837175.3. Classification (NCBI taxonomy): domain Eukaryota; kingdom Metazoa; phylum Chordata; class Mammalia; order Artiodactyla; family Physeteridae; genus Physeter; species Physeter macrocephalus. Next base: position 99,296,959 of record NC_041214.2, read on the forward strand.
AGTCCAGCACTTTTAAATAGTTAGTACTATGAAGGTGAGATGTTTTCTAATTTGTCTTTTAGAATATCATAATGCTGAACAGCACTTTGAATGCAATAGATGCTCACTATATATACTGTTGACTTATTGAACAAATTAGTTTGTAATAGGTTGAACAGATTTGTAGTCCTAAATTGTTCTTACCATCATTTCACTCTGCATAATTAAGGAAGTTTTACTAAGACAATTAAAAATGTGTTATTGAATTACTGGTTTAGATTCTAAAGCAGTGGGATGAAAGAGACCCTGACTATACCCCTATGAGGAACCAGTAAGGATGAGCTTCTCACTGTAGGTATACTTAGTGGATTTTATGTGTCACTGAATTAATTTATTTTACTTAACGAAGGTTATATTTATCACTTCCATATGGCACTCTAAAACTTTTTTCCCTTACCCCCCGACAACTAATATTTTTCTTATTATAAAAGTAATGTTTATCATAGAGATTAACTATATATGAAAGTTAAAAAAAATTAAAAACATGCATAATCTTATTATCCAGATATAATCACTCTTAATATTTTTGTGTGTTCTTTGTGTATTTTTTCTCTCAGCTACACAATTTCATTATGTCCATGCAGTTGGTACTCTATATATTTATAAAACATTATAGTACCACAAGCTACCTTGTGGATTGTTTAAAAATATTTCTTTATATGGATGTGCTATGCTTTATTTATTTTTCTACTGTTGGACATTTAGGTTAGTTTCAGTTTTTCGCTATCATACAAATTACCTTTTTAACATAAATCTCTGTTGGTTTTCAGTTATGTAAGATATATTCCTAGAATTAAAATTACTGAGTAAAGATTCTGAACTTTAAGTTCTTGATCATATTACTCAATAGTTTTCCCGAAAATTTTTAGCAATTCACACTCGTATCAGAAGTGTATGACGAAGTGTTTCATTGAGTCATCATCAAAATTGATTATTTCTTCTACACACTTTTAAGCAAGTATTATCAACTAGATATAATGACTTTAATATGTTACTATCATCAACTATGTTCAGAAGTATATAAAATAAGTATTTTAGTTTGCTTTCAGAGAGAATTATGAAATATGTTTAAGGGTCACGGTAGTTCAGAGGCTACATTTTGCAATACAGTTTCCACTTACATGCAAATATTTTTCGGGTCTAATTGTGAACTGTGCATACTTTGTTTAAGCTGGACTTCTTTATCAATACCTACTTCGTTGGTAGTTATCTCAAAGTGTGTTGCGTTGAGGCATCACATCTAGTGTGGCTTTAGCATTCCCTCTTGTAGTGATCAATATCATTTCTATTTGCTGTTGTAATTTGAAGTTAATGAACATAGAGTTTACTTTTATTTAATTATGCATTTTTGTGGAGCTCTACAAAAGCACCTTTCTTCCACACAAGTCCAAACTGAGTGGAGATGAATCTGAGTGGTTTCATTTTATAGAGTAGCAGTCATATTTGTATTAGGAAAGCAATAGTCTTGGAAGAATACCAAAGAGAAAAACCATTTTTAAGTGTTTGTCTCATCCTCTAGTGAAAGCACTTTCCTTTCAGAGGCCATGGTTCTTGTTTTTGATCATGCTGCTCCGGGATGCTCTGTGTGTATATAGTTCACACATGAATTTAGGGTGAACTGAGATATCCTATGGGGAAAATATAGACATAAAATAACCCACCTATTTAAGAACTGCAGTCTTTTCTACTTCTCTGAAGAAATTGTCTCAGCATAAATAGTGGCTGCACTTAGAAAATCATTTTTACTTAAAAAATGTATTTGTTTTACATTTCAGAGTACCTGATAAATTGCAAGTCTGTTTGTGCCCCATAGCTGCACAGGTATGTATATGAATTACCTATAGTTATATTAATCTGTATATTAACTGGCAAGTTATTAAAATTTGGGGTATTAAAATTGCTTACAGATTTCATAATGTGAAAATGTTAATTTTTGAGTACTTACAAATATTGACAGCGTCAAAGGATAGCACATTTTACACATACCTTGCATTTCACTCTATTGTAAGAATCAAATAAACATTTCTAAGATTTGTTGAAGCAGAATAATTTTAATTACAAAGCATTCATCTGGTGGAGAGATTAGAGTGTTTTATAGAGCAGTACTATTAAAGCAACTCCTGACGTGCAGTCAGAGACTATTGCAAAATCACTGTTTTTGACACTGTTGTTTTATTTTCAAACTGTTTGTGCTGCTTTTTATATTCTGTGATGGTTGCTTTAGGTAAGGAGTAGTTGCAGATGTCTGCTTCACTGTCTCAAGCACTAGAGTAACGGGAAAAAAAATGTTTACACCTGTTTAAAAATCTCAACTGTGTGGTGTTGTGGTTCCTGGGCAACAGGCAGGAATTCTCAAAAGCTTGGTTGCACCTGCTCAGTTGTTGCTTGCAGCTGTGTCATAAGATTGAGAGCACAGAGAAGCTTGTTAGCAGTTTGCTTGTGCTGTTACGTATTTTGTGTACTTCGAGTTTGAAAGATTCTTACTTGATGTAGACCTTGAACTATTACATTGGTTTATTATAAAACTCACTGATTTTAGCTCCCAAATATTTTATCCAAATTCTTCGTTCTCAGTCTCAAATATTTTTTTAGCAGCTGTTGACTGCCCTAGATAATGTTTATATTAACTTCTTTAAAGCATACCTGGGGAGAGTAGATCTCTCAAGATAATTGGGTTGATAATAGTTTTTGTCCTCATAGAGACACTTTCTGTTTGGCTCAATTTCACTATGTTGGCAACCCCACTATGTGAGGCTGGATGTAGTTATTGATCCATTTAGCTGAACAGATTTGAAAGCATTTGGCTATTAGTGGACACATGGGGCATATTCAGAAAATTTAAGTGTATATTGTAAGATGATTTCTTGATTTATGCATGTGCCTCTGTTGCAGTAGGGTGGAAATGAGAGAGAAAAAAAGCAACAATTAAATAATAATCTTAGAAAAGGGGCTAAAATCAAGATGTAAATTTTAAGGCTGGAATATCATCCTTTACTTCTATCAAATCCTAGTCACCTGATATTTTTCCCTAAGTGTTGCTGTTAGTGATGTTAAGTTTCTTTTGGGTAATAGCTCTATATATTTTCTGACAAATATCTATATTTTTAATATAGACAAGCTACTACAGAGTATTTCTTATACTAATTAAGTAAAGTTCTATAAATATAATATAAAAAGTGGGAACTCAGGTCTTCCCTGGTGGTCCAGTGGGTAAGACTAGGCATTCCCAATGCAGGGGACCCGGGTTCCATCCCTGGTCCGGGAACTAGATCCCGCATGCATGCCACAACTAAAAGATCCCGTGTGCTGCAACTACGACCCGGCACAGACAAAATAAATAAATAAATAATTTTTTTAAAAGTCGCAACTCAGTAAACAAAGTATTTAATTGAATAACTTATTTGGTAGTACCCAATTCCCAGTATTGAAAACTCACTCAAATAACCTGCATTATTCTTCCTAAAAATGCTTCAGTAAAAAAATGCTAAGGAGTTTCCATCAGTATTTAGTAACATAAAATCTTAGAGCTTGTTTATCTTCTCCTTTTATTGACCCATTTAAATCTGTTTTTTTTAAACTACCATAATATGAATTTAACTGACCTCTTTGGGAGTAGGAAACATCGGTACTGAGCTAAATATACGGTTGTCCACAGACTCTTAATACAATGCCTTGTACATAGTAGGTGGTCAGTAAATGTTGAATGAATGCATGTATGAATAAAACATGTCTGGAGGGATAAAGAGTCCTAGAAACTTGTTACTTGTTGTATATTGTGGATGGTCCTGATGGACTTCCTTCAGTTCTCATACTGCTGATGAGACAGAGATGAGAATACTGATAAATTCTGTCCTTAAAATGAGAAATGAATATGTAAGAATTGATCCTCGTCACAATCAAGAATTGCCATAACACTATTTGCAATGTGCTTTGTATTCATTTTGCTGACTATGAGAAAAGTCTTTTTTTTTTTTTTTTTTTTTTTTTACGATAAGAAAGGGAGTGGGTCTTAGAATTTTTTGAGCCCTGGGGACCTGCCCAGTCCCCCCGGGTCTAGAAAATCTTTTTTTTTTTCCACTCTTATTTATTTATTATTATTTTTAACATCTTTATTGGAGTATAATTGCTTTACAATGGTGTGTTAGTTTCTGCTTGGTGCTTTGTGACCACCTAGAGGGGTGGGATAGGGAGGGTAGGAGGGAGATGCAAGAGGGAAGAGATATGGGGATATATATATATATGTATAGCTGATTCACTTTGTTATAAAAAAGAGAAAAGTCTTTATATTATCCCTATTTTATGCACAATGCTGAGGCATTCAATGACTAAGTCACTTGTCACCTTGGAAATATTTTCAGTATAGGAATAAATAAATCTCTGTGTTATGTGAGCAGTGCCATGAGTTTCCTGAGCAATCACTTTCTCCCCCAAACCTCCTACCCCCACCCTAACTCTATCTCATTGAAAACACAAAAATAAACTGTATGTTGACTTGTGGCCTGGTAAGATCAGATCATATTAAAAAATTTGTGTTTTGCTAAACAGAAGTAGTGGGCCCTGTGTTTGCTGTATACATGTTTATAATTATGGTTTCTATTATTCACTGAATTCTAACTGTAAATAAGTAGATATGAAGCCAAGCAGAGGTAGAGTCAAAATAGTGTGAGTTACAACCTGCTTTAGATAGGCCCCTCTCAAGTTCCATTTTGTATGGCATGAGGTAGTCACATAACAATGGCAGAGGTAGCAAAGTGAGCCAGTATCTATTGCATCAAAACATCTTGTTTAGACTTTTCAAATTTTAGTACCACTGCTTGATGATATTCGTGGGTACTATTAAGCTTGGAAGTATCTTTCCTCTGGGAACAGTTTTTCTTTCACCTTAGTTTACATCGGCGGGTGAGAGGCCAATATCAGGGACATTATTTTTTCTTCCAGAAACTTAGTTTGGTAGAATCAACTATATCCTCTGTTAGACTAACATTAGAAGTTAAGAGATGAACCAAGAACATGTATTAGCTAGAATACTAAACAAGATGGTAGCAAATGCTTCAGTGACTTGTACTAGAAATTACAGTATGGAATACCCAGGAGGGAGAAATCACCTAGGATTCCTGAGCATAAATGCAGATTTCCCTGTGATTTCAGGGTTAAAGAAATAAAGGAAGAAAATCAATATTTATTGAGAACATAGCATGTCTAGATATAATTTCTTTCTTTCTCCCCTTCTTTTCCTCCCTCCCTTCCTCATTTCCTTCCTTACTTTTATTCCACACAATAATGAATACCTACTATTTGCTAGACCCTGAGCTAGGCTAAATAGATAAAGTCTTTGCCCTCAAAGAGCATACAGGATAGTAGGAAACAAAGATATGACAGTAGAACTCCGTTTGTCTTCACCACTTATTAGTATGGATCCAGACAAGTTACCTAATTTTTCTGTTCCTTTGTTACTTCTTTGAAAAATTGGAAAAATAATAGTATCTACCTTATATATTGCTGTGTTGAGTTAAATATAGCATAATACACCTAAAATTCTTAGTCCAGTGGTTACCATGTAGCAAGTGCTCAATAAATCTTACTATACTACTATTATTTCTAACACCACCACCACCACTACTACGATTTAGATGCTGAAGAAAGACCCTCTGCCCGAGAGCAGGTACCCTGGTCTGGACATTGTCACATTGATTGTCGTAAAGGTTCTCTCTAGTTACCTCTGCTTCTAGGGATTTAGAAGAAGTCCTAAAAATCACATAGTGTTAGAACTTGAAGGGACCTTAATGGTCAACTATTTAATATCTTTGTTTTATCCATGGTGAGAAAATAAGCTCAGAAAATTTCATGTACTTGTCAGGGTTTTACAGTATAGTAGGTGAGAGATGTAACAATTTGAAACCGAAACTCTGGATTCTTGGTCTAGTGTGAGATACCTCATGTAGAAAAATATTAGCGTTAATTTTTTTTCTGCTAGTGATTGGAGAGTTGATTCCTTATCTCCAGGAAGTAAATAGACTATATCAAGTTGTTGGAATACTAACCACAAGACAAGCTATCACTGCACTGAATCTAAAAGACCTTCAGGTTTTCTCATAAAGAGGTTAATTTCATCTAAATTGATTGAAGCCTTTTAGTTTGTGTTTGTGAATAACTGGTTTCTTCTTAAGGAGAATAAACTGAGTCAAGTTTAGCAAGACATCTACTACCTAAGTGACTTCAGATGATTTAAAGGAGACTGCAGATACCTTAAACAAATCAGCATCTTAAAAGTCTGATATGTTCGGGTATCTGGATTCTAAATCTCTTGCCTGACTTTGAACTTAGGAGCTTTGGAGTTCAAATGACCTTCACTGAATTCCAGTTCCGCAGTTCGGTAGCTGTGTGACCTGATCGAGGTTGTCTAACCTTGATAACACTCGAGTTTTCTTATCTAAAATTTGTTGGTAACAGTGTCTACCTTTTCAAGGATAGATGTGAAGATTAAAGTCGAATAGGTATACAAAATACTTTATTTAGTGCATAATACACACTAGTATTTCATAAATATTCTTTTCTCTCCCCTTGTTAACATATAAAAGTTGTTATGATAGGCAGTATAGGAATTTGGAGAAAGTATAGGATTCACCCATTAAGAAAGTTAATTTTGGCAAAGTTATGCCTTTGATGATTGCAGTTGAGTATCACAGTTCATCTTGGTTAGAGTCACCATTTCTTTTTTCTTTTTTAAATAAATTTATGTAGGTAGGTAGGTATGTTTGGCTGTGTTGGGTCTTCATCACTGCACGCGGGCTTTCTCTAGTTGTGATGAGTGGGGGCTACTCTTCGTTGCGGTGTGCAGGTTTCTCATTGTGGTGGCTCCTCTTTGTTTTGGGGCGCGGGCTCTAGGCGCACAGGCTTCAGTAGTTGTGGCTTGTGGGCTCTAGAGCACAGGCTCAGTAGTTGTGGCGCATGGGCTTAGTTGCTCCGCAGCATGTGGGATCTTCCCAGACCAGGGATCAAACCCGTGTCCCCTGCATTGGCAGGCAGATTCTTAACACTGCGCCACCAGGCAAGTCCCAGACTCACCATTTCTAACTGAACATGTGACATGTCTGTAGAAGTTGGGGCTGTTTAAAGAAAAGCTCAAGATGAAGATAATCACATCCATTTAAATGTCTGTTGATTATGGAAGTGTGCCTTGCAATGAAAGGGCTGCTGATACAACTCCCGGGCAACTTCACCCCTCTTTTGAAAGTCAGATACCCTTAAAACTAATCTCATAAACAATGAAGAACCCATACTTGCTAATTAAACCATGTACTCTTACATGCATCCTAGTGAACTGAAGGTGATTCTGTTGGCAAGGTTTTCACAATCTAAGCAGCCACAGGTTTAGTGAGCAGAGTTGGCAATGAGTAAATGGCTTTATAAGGCTTTCTTTTTCTCTCAAAAAGGAAATTTGTGTAGTAAAATGTCTTGATAAGAAAAGTGGATTTGTGAATTTGTATGTATGATTTTCCCTTATCTCTAATAAAAACTAGATAATCTTAATTATAGTAAACAAGTTTGTTTTTTTTTTTCTCCCCTGCCAGGCTCTTTATATTGCAGCAGTATCTTCCTGAACAGCAATCAGAAAAGAAATAAGGGAAAAAGCACTAGATAATATATGAAATAGACCATTATTCAGTAGAGTTAATAAAGTTGACTTGCCTAATGTCAAGTGTACAGTTTTGACTGTGATGAGTCAAGGTAAACATTAATGCTTAAGGAAATTTTTATTTAGTTGGGTATTAGTTTGCTAGGGCTGCTGTAACAAAGTATCACAAACTGGGCAGCTTAAAGAATAGAAGTTTTCTCACTCTGGAAGCCTGAGATCAAAGTTTTGGCAGAGTTGGTTCTTTATGAGGGCTGTGAGGGAAAGATCTGTTCTAGGCCTCTCTCCTTGGCTTGTAGATGTCCATCTTCTCCCAGTGTCTCTTCACATTGTCTTCTCTCTATGCATATCTGTCTCTGTGACTAAATTTCCCTTTTTTATAAGGATATCAGTCATCTTAGATTAGAGCCTTCAATTATTATCTCATTTTAACTTGGTTACTTTCTAAAGACCCTATCTGCAAATAAGGTCACATTTTGAGGTACTGGAGTTGGGACTCTAACATATTTTTTTGGGGGAGGTCATGATTCAACTCATAACAGTTGGGTTAAAATAGTTAACATTTACTGAGTGACTTTTATATTCCAGAGGGATGTTTATATATATATTATTATTGATAATCCTTACAACAATCTATTAGGTAGATGTTATTTTCCCCATTTTACAGGTGAAAAAGAACTTACACTCAGAAAGAATAAGCAATTTGTCTAAGATCATACAACCAGTAAATGTTAAACGCTAGTATTTGAACCCAGAATTCAGTTCTGCCTTTTTAATGGGTAAGTTTCATAACAACTCAGTCAAAAGCCCCCAAAATACCTTGAGTGTTTAAGGTTTATTTATTTTATCATTACGGCTTGTGCCAAAGGACATTTTGTCCATCAAAAATAGTGCATTATTCTATCGTATAAATGCCCAACATTGACTGCCTACGTCCTCACTCCTGAATTTTTTGCTGACACTTGTCTTTGAAGGCTTAGTGTTTTAGCTCTTCTGCACCTGATGAAGCTTTCAGACAGGATGGATTCTGAACATGAACTGCATGGGTTGATTCTGGCCCCAGTTTGTGTGGATGGCATTGAGAGCCAAGTCGTGCTCAGAGTCTGCTTCTCAACACGTGTGTACTCTGCTCTCCTTCTCTTTCTCTCGCTCCTCTCCTTCATCTTTGTTTTCAGACTTAACAGGTAGTTTGTGATTTTTTTTCCTTTTTTACAATCCCTGCCATGAGTTATTCCTTGAAAGGGAGTAAGTGTAAAGAATAATAAAATAAGAAATATCTCTGCTTACGTGAAAGCCAGTGCTGCCATAGGTATTTACTATAAACTGGCCACAGCCTTGTTGTTACTCATTCACACTGAGGAGCAAGGGGCATTGTGCACCTTATTTTAAGTTTTCTATCTTACGATTGGAACAGTTTGTTCTCACTTTGAAGTTTTAAAGCAGACTTGCTCATGACCCAATTTCACTAATAATTCTCTTAAGTAACCCTTGTACTCATTTATAAGACTTTTTTCCATCCACTGTCTGTCTAGCCTGGTTTAAAATTTTTGTATATGTACTTTTAAAAAATTGATTAGCTGGAGAGCTGCCCATTCCTCTGTGCTGTATAATAAGGATTTAAAAACTGCACACTGGATTCTGTATAGTGTAATTAAAACTGACCCACATTTGGACCTGAGTACACCAGGACTTAGCCAAACTTGCCATGAGCTGAGTTCTGGTGGCAGATGGAAACTAATGAGGACACACTCCACTCCAGAATTTCCCAGCTGCTTGGCCCCTTTTTGTACAAACAAGGTTTGGAGCGAAGTCCGGATCCCAAGAGCATGTTCTGTAAATGTGCTGTACCCAATGATTTGGGAAATGTTATCACAAAATCAGGCTGTTTCAAAGTATCCTTAAGACCTCAGCTACTCTCAGATTTTAGACATGAAAATTCAAAGAGACCTTTTATGCTCTCTCTAACCAATTTTTAATTTTAAAGTGAATTAAAATCACATTCCCCCTCCCTCCCACTCCAGTCTTTTTTCCTGTGCCTGGCGATAGAATGATCACTTTTATCCAAATGTGGAGCTTTGCAGGTGGTTGTCTCAGGAATAGACTAGGTCTCCTTGCAACCTACGGATCTCTTCAACTGGTTTGATGTCCTGGGACTATTCAGGCAGATGTAATTGAATCAGTTTGAAGCAGCTGTAGCTGGCATGTGGTCTCTCAGATTGCTAGCACCTGCTTGTTTTTTTGCAACTCACTAGAGTGAAAGAAGTGCCAAAACCAGCATTGGTCTTGGAGCAGATAAAGCACTTCAAATCCTATATTCCATTATCCTTCCAGTCTAGCCATATCACCATTGGTGCCTGAATTAATAAAGCCCCTTTTCATAATTATGTCTGAGGTAAACTTTTCCTTCTCATTCTTCTCAGGGTTGAGATCCTGACAGTATTGACCATGCTAGTCCAAAAATATAAGGGAGTATAATGGTGATCAGGTGGCTTTGGGGCTCTCTTATCATTAGACAACTGGGTAGCCTGTGGTTTGCAGAATCATTTAAATGAACGTACCAAATTCATTTGCTGTTCCAGCACAGTCTTATTGGCACAGAGAATGAGCAGTTAATGTATAACAAACTGTGAGCTGCTATGGAATATGATAAATAACATTTGCTTAGCAGGAGGGAATGTAAAATGGAACTATTTCTCTAATGTAACTCTAAACTAATTGACATGGATTTCTTCAACACTTACTAGGTGCAAAAAGATGCAGACTACTAAAAAAGGGATAAAAATTCTAGGACCTACTAAATACATAAAACATATTTTAAATATACATATATTTAGAATTCTTTTAAAAGGCTTAAATCCATTTTTAAAATGCTTATTTTCTTTATCTTCTGTTTGTTCCATTATTGGAACAACATATTATTTGGCAGGCATATATTTCATTCTTAAATATTACCGATCTACTGATGTTTCATTTGAACCTGGAGGTGATAAAGACAACACATTTACCTAAAATTCACAGTTTATGTGGTAAAGTTTCTTTAAAAATGGTTTAATGTTGATAATATTTTGAGATTATTAAGTTTATGAATAATAGTAATAAGAGTGAATTCTAAAAAAAGTCATTTGGGTATCATCAGCAGATTTTGCAAGGCATAACTGGATGCTATGGACATAAAAAAACTATATATGGTCTTTGACTATAAGAATCTTATAGTATACTTGAAGAGACATGATATAAATTAAAGTAAGACACTCTCAGTATTAAATGCATGCTCTAGACCTGGATTTGGTGAAAAATAAATCCTATAAAAGTAAAAATATCAGCACTCTTGCTGTCAAATGAAGGCTCTAGACCCAATGTCCCCCTACTCCCCTTCACTGCCCATGAAGGACCTCACTAATCCATCATGGTTCTCTCTGCCACTAAACCAGAACTTCATCTAAGAATTCTCCTGAAGATGACACTTTAGCTAACCATTACAAATTGATGGCAGTTGATTTAAGATGAAACCCATTTGTTATCGCTGAACAAGTCATTAAGTAAATACTAAAGATATTCAGTGGAAATAAGAGCTCAGTGAGCTGCAAGTAAAACACATGACTTGAGCTAGGCCTTGAAATAACATGAAACATAGGACTTAGTCACAGATTTATTGTGCACTTTGAATAGAACATTACACTTATCTAAAAAGAAACAAGAATTTAAGAAATACTCTATAACCTAGTCATTACTAATACTGTCGAATCATTTGCTTCTCAATAACAATTTTCTTTCATCTGTAACAATGATTTAATATTAATAATTTATAAAGTAACTGTTTTATACCGATTCATTTTAAACATCACATTTTGTTTTATTCATTCATTTATTCAATGCAAAGCATTCTAGCTATTGACATAACTGTATTCATTCTCCACTTGATTATGTGAAAACCATAATCATCTACATCTTACTGAACTTATAAAATCTTGGGAGACCAACGCCTCCTAAAACAATTCAAATATAAATAGGCTCATCTCTGAGTTGTAAGAACCATTTATTTATACCTTTAGAATATTTGGTGACTAGAAGGTTGATCAGAAGATTGGCTAACTAATATATATTAACTGCAGAAACAATTTAGTTTACTAATAGTTAGTGATTAGTACACATCTCTTAGGTTAAAAAAAAGAAAAAAATAATAATTGACATTTGCCATTTCCTAGAAAGATAATCCCTTCAACAGTTCCTTCTTTGAACATGTAATGTTTAATGATGAATGCTTGTATCATCCTTATGATTTTGAGGGTCTTTAAGGTAATTTATCAAAATAATTTCTAATTTTCTAAGTATATGCATTCCTGTATTTTTAGGGTAAAAATGTGTGAATAAAGCTTTCATCTCTCAAAATATATTTCCTTTAAAGTATTTTAACTTTTCACATTATTTACTATTCCCATTTTTTAAGAACATCAAAACAGGATTGTACTAAACATGTCTTTTTAAGATAAAAACATGTAAATGAGTTACAGTCTTCTGAATTTTGAGATTTAAGTAGGTATAGATGTATAATGATATGTACAGGAAAAAGTAGGTAAGCTGAAAATTAACTAAAAATGTTGCCTTTATAATGTGTTAGTTTTATGTAGCAAATAGGGTAACTGAGTCCAATATTACTTTAAGAAATGGTTAATTTTGGATGTTATGAGATATTTCAAACATACTCTTCAATCATGCTGGTCTGATGCCTCAAGCAAAGCAATGTATACTTATTAGAGTCTTTGCCAGTGTCAGAATAGAATATACCCTTGGCTATAAGAAAATTGATTTTCCCCCTGTAAATCTGTCATTCGATACTATATTTAACTTCCCATTGATCAAAAATAGGTATATTTACTTTCTGCATCCAGTTCTTCAAAAACATAAATAACTTTTCATTTGATGACTGATTTAAATCATGTCCAATTAAGTGATTTCAAGGATTCCTTTGCTATTGATCATGTATTGTCATAAAATATTTATTAATTATTTATGTCAATATGGTACTTGAGATTTTTAAAAATATAAATCTCATAATTTTAAAAAAATGACTAATATCTGTTTAAGACCAGTTTCTGGCTTTCTTGAAAGTAAGGGATTAGAAGAGGTTATATCACTTTTAGATGGCATCTATTTATGGGATTTAAGAGGGAACAACTCCAAGAAGAAAACAGTTTATCACTTTTAAAGGTTGACTTACTACTACTAGCAAGCATCATTATAACCTCCCACTAAGTTTTCTCATTGATCTCTCTTTGTCCTTGGCTGCTCCTGTCAACTAGGGGCTTCAAGGTCACCATTTACACTTATGAAACTGCTGAACCCTCTTTTCCTGTTTTAGACCTGGAAAGCACAGAGAAAGTGTATTAGCTTCCTAGGGCTGCTGTAACAAATTGCCACAAAATGAGTGGCTTTAAACAACAGAAATTTGTCCTCTTACAGTTATGAAGGCCAGAAGTCCAAAATCAAGGTACAGCAGGGCCACAATTCCTCTGAAGACCCTAGGTGAGAATTTTTCTTGCCTCTTCCAGTGTTTGGTGGCCCCAAGTGTCCCTTGGCTTTTGTCAGCATAACTTCAAACTCTGCTTCCATCTTCACATGGCCTCCCCTTCCGTGTGTGTCTCTGTTCTCTCCTCTTCTTATAAGGACACCAGTCATTGGATTTGGGGCTCACCTTAAATCTAAGATGATTTCATCTTAAGATCTTTAACTAATTATACCTGCAAAGACCCCATTTCCCAGTAATATCAGGTTCTGAGGTCCCAGGTAGGTAGACATGAAAATTTGGAGGACATATTCAACATACTATAGAGTGAAACTTAAAGTTTCTGTAGTAAATAACTATGGAAGGCTTATTTACACATTCACACATTAATCCTTTCTCTCCTCTGTAGTTGACAAAGTTTATCTGTTCAGCATTTGTAGAATACTTGCTGCCTTAAAACCTTGGCATTTTTTATGGATGTAGTTGAATTATGAGTCATTTTCTTTCATATTCTTAAACTACTGAAACTTCCTTTTCATTATAGATACTGAACTTAAGGCACAGAACAGGTAATCAGCAGGGTTACAGTTACTCCACAGATGCAGTGCAAAATTAAAAACTGACTTTGATATCATCCAGCTTTTCTGTGAATCCATGTGTGTTGAGATACAAAATGTACTTTTATAGTCCATGGTATTTTCAAATAACTTCACTCATGACCTAAATTATGAGTTACATAATTTTTTCATGATGATCTCCAGATACTATAAGCCAAGTATGCACCTGAAATTTAGTGTCATAGAGTGACAAAAGCATTGTGCTACATAATAGTTTGTTGAAACCATGCGATAATCTTTATATTTAGCATAGGCAAGGTCTTTATTAGACAGTTATGAATCTGGCTGTATATAAAAATACACCTCCATTAAGTGGTAACTAGAAGTCATGAGAATCCAGGACCAGACTGAGAAAGCAAGGCTCAGCTCAGAGAAGTTAACTTCTAACTTTATAGAGCCAGTAAGTGGCTGAGACAGAATTTAAGCTCAGCCCTATTCAAGTGAAATACCTGCATTCTTTCTACTTCTCCCAAGTTGATTCCAAAAGTGTTGAAATGTTTTTATGTTGAAAATGTAAGTAAGGAGTATTATTAGGGTGACAGTAAATAGAGGCAGTGGAGAGTAAAGACAGTCCAAAAAGAATTGGAATAGAATTAGAAACATTTTTTGGTACTTTCCACCTCATGATTGTGGGATATTACAGGTGTGTTTTCTTTACGAATACCTCAGTAAGCCAACAATTTGAATTTTAAAAATAAATAATTAGTAATTATATGAATTATGACCTGTCTTATCTACTGAACAATTCCTATAAGTTGGAGCTTGTCTGGTGCACTTCTGTTCTGTATAATATAATCGTATGCTCATAGGACAGAAGAAATTAGAAGGAGGTATTAGATATCCCTGACCAAAAAAAAAAAGATTACATAGAAATGAAAATGAAAATTAAATAATCTCTGAAATAGTAATACAGTTAAATGTGAAGATGATTTTGATTCACAAAATTATGATTTGCAACCAAAATATATTAATTGAATTAACCTATTCTGATTTGTCTTGTTCCTGTTGCTATAAGAACCAAAGAGAAGAAAGTATCCTTTTGCTAAATTGCAGATTACTCTCTAGTATGGATCACTCTTACACTGTGGTGAAAGTCAGACCTAGTCCCAGACACTGGAGATACAGCTCTGAACAGCAAGACTAAGATACTGTAACTCATGGAGTTAACATGGCAGTAGGGTGGTAGTGTGTGTGTATGGGAGGAGACAATAAACAAATTAAGAAATACATAAATAAGATATGTTTAGAAAGTGGTATAGGCTATTCAGAAAGTGCAGCAGAAAAAATAGGAATGGCTCAGGGAGGTGGAGAGTGGTCATTGGTGGACTATCTGTGGAAATAATGCTTGAACTAAGAGTGGAAAAATATAAAGGAGCCAGTCAAGGAAAGATCTGGAGTACAAGAAGTTTTATCTCTATATTCTTACAGGTTGTGCCCCCAAGGTGTGTGTGTATTAGAGTAGGGAAGTAAGGGGATGCATGTCCTGTCTGTTAGCTATTAACAATGTACAATTAGGAGGTCTGCTTCGAGGGCATCCAGTTGACCCTCCTCTTCATCCTGGTAGTAAACACGGCAAAAATAAGCATTCAGGGATGGATTAAAGAAGCTTAATTATATCTTCCTAAAATTTTACAGACTTCTTATTTGTGAAAGCCAAAGTTAGTTAGGCCACAAAGAGAGGGACTGGATTTATTGCTACTCTTAGCTGCCCTTATCAATTCCATTGCCCACTTTGATGCCAAGGATTGGTAGAGAAGCCACAGGAATTCTTGAACAATCATTTCTCCCTTTGGCAAATCATCTTTTCTATGAGTAATATCATTCCTTTTCTTCTTTTTCTGTATATCAAGGCTTTAAATGAAAATGGAAGGTCAAACAGAATTTCCTTAGATTTAATTTTTTTTAATAGTCTCATACGAGGTCAAGATTTAACACAGAACTTTTTAGGAATATGTAGTTATCTTTCCATTTGAATTGAACACAAGAAATATGTTCTTCTCATCTCTACTTTCATTCTCAAGCAGAAGTTTCTACAAATACTTCATTCCAAATTAAATTGTTTATCCATAACTAGACAAGGACGTGTGGTGGTAAATTATTGAAACCGATGAGATTTGATTGAATTTTCCTGAGTTTAAGTGTCTAATCAACATTGTACTCAACGGCATTATTATTTTCCCATTGCTTGCTGCTATAACAGATGACAGTATTACCAGGACTCAGGATGACACCATATGAAAAAAATGCACAAGGAAGTACACACTCTATTGTGAACATTCGAAAAATAGAGCCAAATAACATTTTCAGAAATGGTTTTTAGAAGAAAGGGTTTAAATTTTTTTTCTGAGTAGAGAAACTAAAAATTTCGCAATATAATTTTTGCTAGACTTAACCTGCATTCTTATTTATAAACCAAACTGTGGTATGATTGATAACACAACATTGTTAACAGTTATACCACTGAGTATTACCACAGAAATTCCCATAATTCTGTTCTTACCACAATAATGGAAACCAAAAATGAAGGCAAGAACTACTTTCTCAGAAATACTATAGTGCACAATTTTCACTATGTAACTTAGGTAACCATACAATTTGTCATCCAACCATGACTGAGATATTTGGCTTTTAAAATCAACTATCCAGGGCTTCCCTGGTGGCGCACTGGTTGAGAGTCAGCCTGCCGATGCAGGGGACACGGGTTCGTGCCCTGGTCTGGGGAAATCCCACATGCCGCGGAGCGGCTAGGCCCGGGAGCCATGGCCGCTGAGCCTGCAAGTATGGAGCCTGTGCTCGGCAGCGAGAGAGGCCACAACAGTGAGAGGCCCGCGTACCGCAAAAAAAAAAAAAAAAAAAAAAAAAAATCAACTATCCAAGTGTCAAGAATATTAAGCCACAATGGAAGAAGGCCATTATCATACTGAAGCTTCAAATACCACAAATTAAAAAGATACAGAGTACTTTTTATAATTTGTAAGCATGCACTATAATGTTATAGAATATCACAAAGTGTTAAAGAGTGTTTGTGATAAAATATACCTGAATTATAAACCAATTTTGACCTTTTGTTCTACTAAGTTGTATATTTGAGAGCATATATCAAGAATAGGTTCAAGAAAACTCCAGAGCCAATACTAAAAGTTGGCAATGAATTATATAAGAAATATATTTCTGATGAGTCTTGTTTGGCATGTTTCAACAGCTGTGCAGAACTCAACTGGGAAGACCTAGAAGAACTACTTGTACCATGAGTGTAGTATTTAAGATAATGTTTAGTATTTTCAGCTTATCAAGATTTTCATCGTAATACATTGTTTTCTATTGTCATAAAGACATGACTACAGTCTGTCTACAAAGTACCAAGTAGAGATTTGTTCATTGTAGTAGCTACAGATGCTCAAAATAGATATTTAAATCTCAAACATATTTTTCCACTGTTCTGTATTGGATTATTAAGATCTAAAAGTAGAAACTGTTAGAACTATAAGAAAATTTGCGTTATCCTTTTAGTATAATTCAATTATTTTACATGTGCGGAAATGGAAACATAGTGAAGTTGAATAGGACTAGACAAGTGCAGAGCGAAGAACTCAGCAATGCAGTACTCTTTACTTCCATTTTCACCATTTTTACTTCACTTTTCACCATCTACCACAATTTTTTTTTGCTATTTTTATTTTTAAAATACATGCACATAGTGAAAAATTTTAAAAATAAAATTGTACACAAATATGTAAAATGAAAAATATGTTTTTACCAACTTATAGTACTATTACTAGAGATAGACAGTTTCAAGTGTACATGTACAAAAATGTACCTATATACCTACATTTTTTAAATGAGCAGGAATCACAGCATTCAAGTTTTCTTTGTATTTCGTTTTCTTTTTAATACTATGTCTTAGAGATTTTATAGAATTTATACTGTAATATATTATGCTATATCATCTTCTTTTTTATAGCTTCCTAATATTTCCATTTTATGGGTGTAACAAAATGTATTTAACCATGGTCTAATTTATGGACACTTGGTTATTTTCCATTTCTTCCCTCTTCAAAAACTATTACAATAAACAGCCTTCTAAGTATATCTTGTATTTATTCTAATATATACATAGTATAATTTCCTATGTATACTTGTATAATTAAAATTTTGATAGCTTTAAAAAATCTTCATTTAAAAACATAGTACTAATATATACTTCTAACAACTGTGTATGAGAATACCTACTTTCTTACAGCCTTACCAATACTTGGCTTTAACAAATTTTTTGTTCTAGTTTGAAAAGTGAAAATGATATTTAATCACTGCATTGATTTGCATTTATTTATTTATGAGTTACACTAAACACTATTTTAATATTTTGTTATTTGTATTTCTTTTTCCGTGAGTGGCTGTTAAATACTTTCCATTTTTGTTATAGGTTTTTTTTTTTCTTTTTTGTCTTCTATTGATTGATTGATTTGTATAACCTCTTTGTATATGGAAAATAACACTTTTTTGTAATAGGTTTTAAAATATTTCTCAGTTTTTAATTTGCTTTTTGACTTTTGTTATGGTTTTTTTATGTAGCTGCATTTATCAATCATTTCCTTTATAATGTAGACTATTCAATACAAATTACCCATATTTTCTTCTAGTACATTTGTGATTAGTCTTTTTGAATATTTATAGTTTAATTAATGAAATTTTATTTTTGTACACTATATATATATTTTTTAAATTATTAACACATTTTGGGGAAATTTATTAAACAATTTTTATTTTATCACTTGAAAAAACAGACTTTTTTTTTTGTCCCATGAGTTCCTTAGGAAGGCAGAGATCAGCACTAACGTAAAAAAAAATTGGTAGAATGAGAACTGAAATGTCAACATTGACATCTTTTTCTTTATTTATCAATCACTGATGTCTGTTGTTTATGACATAGGAAAATCCCAAGAAACTTTTTTACTTATGAGAATAAATTATTATATTTTGGTAATCTAAGCAATGATTAAATCAGTGAAAGCACCATAGAATAAATCAAACCCCTAGCGAGATACCTTTAACAGCAATTTCAGTTCATATGGCAATGTTAATTTTACTTACTTAAGAAAAGCACTTACTTATCAGTAAGACCTATAACTGTGCAAATAAAATAAAAATGTGAATGTTCTAATTTAAGCAGGACGCAGCAGACTGGTGATGAAAAGTTCCTTGAAAAGTTCACTTCAAGTCATCATCATTACTAAAAGGCAATTACTTTGTATGGTTTTTCTAAGCTTGAAAAGCAGCCTGGAGGCTTTAAGAGTTCTGTTAGCTGACATCTTTGTAAGGTTTGTAAATAAGTAAAGTAGCCATTCAGTTAGAAAGTTGAATATTTACCAATAAAAGAACATTATTCAGTTTAACATCTATTATATTTATGACTGGAATTGACTTAGAGAGAAGTAAGGACAGGTGAAATGTGAATCTAAGTGAGGGAGAGGAATTGAGAAATGCAATTTAGCTTTTTCCTATCCTTCACTTTATTTTTAATAGAATATTCATTTTTTTCTATTACAAAAGTAACACACCATCATAGTAAAACTATTTGGAAAACACAAAAAGGCAGAAAGAAGACAATAAAACCACCCTTGATGTTATTATTACCACTTAGAAAAAGTCATTATTAACATTTTGATGTGTGTATGTTATGTATGCATGCAAAATACATAAGATTATACTCTTTGCATGATTGTGGATTCTGATTTTTCAACTTGCTATATGTTATGAACATTTGTTTCTGTTAATAAATAATTTTTCTCTGGCATGATTTTTTTTTTTTACTGATTATATAGTATCCCATACGATGGATGTGTTAAAATAATTTAGCCAATCTCTTGTTCTTGGACATGTAAGTTGCTTCCAGTTTTTTTGTATTACAAATAACCTATTGATTAATATCATTGTGCGCACATTCTTATGAACATCTCTGATTGTGTCCTTAGGACAAGTTATTACAAGTGAATAACTGAGTCAAAGATATACACATTTTTCAAGCTTTTCATGCATTTAGCTATACCACTTACTCATTGCTGTGACTTTACCAGCAGTCTCATGGAGTGTCTGTTTGCTCATATCCTATCAGTTCTTGGTATATAACTTTATATGGCTGAAAGAAAAGCTATTCAGTGGTCTGGGAAGGATGAGTACAAAGAGGTGGGAAGAGGTAAAGCAGAGTTAAGAGCCTTTTTTGTCGAGGAGATGTTGTAGGCTGCTGCAGGCTATGGAGAGCAGCTTTCTCCAAAGCAAACTTGCACTTTTAGAGGTGGCTCAGACTCTGCATGTTAACTTGCCACAGTTCTGATGTCCCTATTTGCTTTGAGGCAGTGGCCCGACCCTCAGGCACAGTGATTGAGACCACTTACTCATACTAATGATTGCACACAGAAAATACATAAAAGATTTGTAATCATTACTCAATATATTTTGCTCCTCAAGTGTCATGAAACATTCAGGGTATATTAACTGGCAAATGCACACCTGGAGTACCTTACTGAGCTTTAGAAACTGCTAATTTAAAAAAATCAAATGTTTAATTTTGAGGAAAAAATCAGTTTTGGATTTTGAGCATATACATCATCTTTCATTTTGGCCCAATTAACCCAGCAGGTGTGTGCAAATTAGGTCACTACTTTGTCACCGTGGTAACATGCTTTGGGGAGGTGGATCTTAACCACCTCCAGCACAGGTGACATTGGCTGAGTTAGTATTAAGAGATGCTTTACAAACAAACAAGGCAGAATTTAATACTTTAGAGTGTAGAAAATAGGTCTGATGCTGGGTACCAGCAGATAATATTCCATGACGTGAATAAGTATTACCTCAAATTTATATTAACTAGAGAGATCCAATGAGCCTCAGAAATAGAACTTTCAAGTGAAACTTATAATCTCTGAAAGGACAGTAAAACTTACTGATGATCACTCGTGAGGTGACTGTCTCATTCCCTCGTGGAGTAAGGAGTTTAGAAGACGGAGCCAGGTTCCCTGGAGTTTAAGGACATTTTTAGAAATAAGCCGTGGTTTTCAGGGTGTCAACACCTTCCTGCCTACTTGTTCTAGTGACTAAAATCTAGTCAGTACCTAAGGTTTTTAAAAGGACAGTGTCTAAACATTTCTTATAAGTGCTATTTTTTATCATTTTTCATAATTGCTTAGGGGTTAAGAAGTTGGCAGACTTGGTCTATGCCAGCACTCCAGCATTAATACAAGTCTCTAACTCAGGCTTCTTCTCACCAGGTGGAAAATCAGACATGCTTCAAGATTGCTGGTAGAGATTGTGCAATCTGTTGGACTGCTGAAGGTTCCAAATCATGTGGGCATTCTGCAACCCCACAGAGTGGTAGAATTTCTTCACTTATCACTGACAAGTTCACACCTCTTTTGGTCATTAAAATTGTAAATCTGCATTATCAGTTGCAGAAAACAGGCCAAATTAATGATATTAAATGTTATTTCCAAAGGAGTGCCATCTCTCATGACCACTTTCAGCACCCAGTCACAAATGATATTTCCATCAAGCCTATGGTGCCAGTTCATATGTGGCTTTATGATTTTCAGTTTGCCCTATATCGTGCTTTATATTTGTATCACTTGTTACAATTTTGAAGTATTTTTGTATATCATTTTTTATTTTTGTGATAGTTTACACGTGGGATTTCAAAGACTTGAATCCCTCTAGTGTTTAAATTCAGTTGACTGTGACCAGTTTTATTACTTATTTCTTGTGTTTTCAATAGTTAATATTTACAGAACACCTGACCAGACTCTTCAAGATTGCTTCCCCTAATCTCCCTCTCTATGCATCAAGGATGAGAGGCAAGGTGACTTGTGACTTACCCTGTGTCACAGAGTATGTGAATTCACTTTCAAATGAGAAGTTTGGTGACTTACAAAGGGAACGCATTGCTAAGTGGAGAAACAGTTGACTCAAGTACTCTTTTACCTCTAATTTCTCTTTCACCAGCATATACTCCCTCCCTGTGTTCAAGACCTCCTTTCTCATCTACTCCTCAGTGGACACTGAAAAAAAAAAAAACCTCTTTTAAAGAGCTGGTTCATAACATAAAAGCCTGAAGTCTCAGTTAAATCTGTTAACTTGCTGAGGGTAAGGGTATGTATTGTTCACTGGAGAACAGTATGCCATATTCTCCCCTGTTTGCTGGGGAACAAGGAGGGTGGCAACACAAATTAGCATCAGAACAGAGCTTTATCACAGTGGAATCCCAGGTTGTTTTAGGTATAAGACTCAGAAACAAAAATACGTGAAGGGATTGAATCCATCAAATCTAATAAAGGAAATTATAGTAGATTCAGGGAACTTGGACCCCTGAATTGTAGTAACCAAGCTGGGGAGGAAATGGGCAGTTAAACAAAGTAGTGCTGTATCTTTCTTTCATTGTTTGACGAAATGATTTTTGCCCCTTTTAACTGGTATGTTTTTTTAAAAAAAAGTAAAAGAGCCTGATATATCTGAAACAAAGAGCTTACACAGTCTCTGAGCTGGTTGGTTTTTATACCTTCCTTTACTGATTATTGTCCTTCAGTACAATACAGAGCCATTTCTTTGTTCTCACAAGCTGGCAGTTAAATTGTATGTAAATGTATGCAAATTAGATGCTGTCTAATAAAGAGAGTCATTAGGTGGAAGAAATATTTAGTTTAGGAAAAAAAAAAAAAGCAGGTGTATTGTGTAAAAGAAAATGTCGGCTACAAAAAAGCCCAAACTTTTGTGGATAGTTATAGAAAAAAACATTAAAATAGATTTTAAAAGACTTACGTCTTCCTGACCTTTCCTTTGTGCTTATATATATGTGTATGTTTTTAAAATATTTACATATAAAACTAGAGGATTGGCTTCTTTCCCAGAATTACTGGAAGCACCTTCACCAGGAACATTTGGACTTGAATAATCTCCACAGCAGCATTTTCTTTCTTGAATTAAATGAATTGTAAAATGGGTGATTAGCCCAGAAATACTGTTTATTTGGGTTCCTTTCCTTTAGGTCGATAGAAGCTTAGTGGCTCCATGGTGGGTACCTTGCAATTGATCATCTTGGCTACTTTAAGGTTCCCCTTCCATACTTCTCCACCCCAGCCTCTTAAAGACTGCCACAGGCTCCTTAAAAGTGATATATACTATAAGCTCCTTGAGAGGAACCCACAGTTCCTTTTGAACTTCATCAATGCTGTATTAAATGTTTAGCATAATGCCTAGCACTTAGTAAGCACTCACATTTATTTTTGAATGATTAAGTGAATGATTGAGTTGATAAATAAATGAAACATAATATCACATACATTAAATATTTTAATGGTCAGTAAAGTGGTTATGGGTATTTCAATACCTTTGTAGTCTCCAGAAAACAGTGAGTGAAGCAATTCCTCAGGTTCGCATATAGCAGTTGTATGATAAGTGTGTAGTGAAAAAAAAATACTTTGCTGTCCAGTTTTCTCAAGTAACAAATGTGTTGAGTGCTTACCACATGCATCACTTCTTGTGGCAGCTATTTTGGGGGCAAAGATAAGTAAGCAGAGCAGTTTCTTTCTAGGAGCTCCTAGTTTCTAGAGGAATCAAACATACACATACTTAATACATAGCAAATTGTACAAAGTAGAGTTACAGATAAAATATTACGAGAGCATGAGAGAGAAAGAGAGATATTCTGATTAAAGAGGGTCTGAGTTGGTTTCTTGGAGGAAGGTGGAACTGAAGTAATAAGCCTTGAAAGTCATGAGGAGCAAATGATTGTCTATGGTGAGGTGAAGAAAAGCAGAGTTGCAGAATTCTCTAAGTTGCAGTCCCAAGCTAATAGAAATATACTAGATTTTCTTCTATTCTCTTATGAATTTGCAGCAACAGCTTGATTTTAACCTCTGTGGAAACACAAATGAGGACTGTGATGGATACAATAATGACTAAAGTTAAATTATAACTCCAAGTCAAAATTTAATCACATTTAGCCATTGAATAGGAAATAAGATAAAGCATGCAAAAGACTTTATAACTTTTTAATTCTAAGGTATTAGAAATATAAAATTTTATTATTATTCATAATGTGTAAGGTTTCCATGGTACAAAATAAAATATGTGTAATGTTTCCATGGTATGAAATAAAATTTAGGGAATAAGAGGTTTAGGGACAGAATGGAATACCTCATGTATGTCTTATACCTTATAGTTTGCAAAGTATCTTTCTGAATTAGTCTTATTTTATTTTCATAACAACCCTTAAGGTTGTAGAACTGGCATTATTATTTCCATTTTACAAGTGAAGAAACTGAAGTTCTGAGAAGTTAAATGACTTAGCCAAGGTCACACAGTAAGTGTCAGAGCCAGATTTTCCTGACAGATTGTCCAGTTCTTTTTGTATACCTCATTATTACCGAGAAACAGTGTATGGGAGAATTATATAGCTAGAGA
The DNA here is from genome assembly GCF_002837175.3 of Physeter macrocephalus. NCBI lineage: Eukaryota > Metazoa > Chordata > Mammalia > Artiodactyla > Physeteridae > Physeter > Physeter macrocephalus. The sequence goes on from NC_041214.2 coordinate 99,321,200, forward strand.
ATCAGCATACATCTTGGTTCCAATTTTGTTCCAAATATTTTTCATTGATTTGGTTTTATATCCACATTTTCTCCATTTTGGCATGGGTGAAAAATGCAAGACTAAAACTGAGGGGGGCATGCATGGACAAGAACTGATTATTTTGGTAACTGATAGGGATAGGAAAAATAATAATGGGTCTATGGATTGAAAGCATTTTGATTTATTTTCTTGACTTTTGAGTTAAAGAAAAGATTTCAACGTGAAGGTGCAAAATATGCTGCACTGAACTCATCTTGGAGGTAACCAAAGGGCTGTGGGACTAACAGCTTTTGATATTACTTAGTGCTTATTATTGTTATTATTATTATTTCTTTTTAATTATGCAAAGTGCTAATCAGTTTGATTATGCACAGTGCTAATCAGGTTAATTATGCAAAGTGCTAATCAGTTCTTCTTGAAGCACACGAGGAGAGCAGAGGTGCTGGCGGTGAATGGCGTAAGCTAGATGGGGGTAGTCATGGCAGTCATTCCTTATTAAGACAGGAGTAGACAAGATAGCAAGGGGAATTTATCCACAAAAATAAAGAGAAAAAGAAAGATAACTATGAGCACAGGAAAGATTGTGGTTTTGGCAGGATGGTGCTTACTCATAGAAAGCTGTTTTTTCCCCCTGTTGCATAGTTTGGTTAGATAGTCTCTGCTACATTTTGAAGGCACTCATTTGAGGCCAAAAAGACTGCAGAGGGAAAGAAACAGAGTATTGTATAGCTAGACAAGTTGTCAAAACAACTTATTGTAGTTGGCAAGCACCAATTCCTGGGAAGACAGTAGAGGAAGTAGAATCTAATAGACCTATACATGAAAGAGGACATCAGTAAAAAGAATTGAAAAATTAAGGGAGTGCCATTCTGATAAAATAAACAGGGCCATCTCACCGCTGTATTGTTATTGGGATGGCTGTCTGTGTAGCATATTTCCTGAGGTGAAATGAGGGTTTCTTGGTGCTGGCAGTGGTCTCTATTGAGAGTGGTGATGACGAATATGACAATAAGGGTTTTATGTAATAGCTCCTAGTTGGATCAGCTTTGTTGCTGCTGAAATCACAGTGAATTTTAATATTAACTTGTAGGTCTGTGCTTATTAAGCTGGGTGACTTCCTGTGACGATGAGTTTATAGTAATATGTTCCTATGTTTTTATAGAACAATGACCATGGAGCTCCCTTAGGAAAGCCCTTTTATTCAGTCTTCCTGTTCTATTCTGTGGTTTGATAAGCTATCAATGAAATTCTCTGATACCTACTTGTTTGAATATATTCAAAGAGCAGAAAGCATTTCAGGATTACTAAGTGAATAGTAATTTTTTTTTAAAAATGGTTTTAGTCCATGTAACTTTTTCTTTAGTCTGGAATTTGAGCAGGACATTTATGTCACTTATATAAGGAGGGTCTGCTTCCCCTTTATGACCTGACAAACAGAGTGTTTATTTACCTTTTAGTCCTCTGTCTAAGCACAACTCATCTTCACAAATGCCTGTAGTGAGCTTAATTTCTAGAAATGTCCAAATAATGGTAAGAATGCTGCAGAGGCAAAGTCATTGGTGATGTCTTTAGAATAGACATATTAATGAGGTGTTTGTCCAGGCAGCATTGGTACCTGCAATAGAGACAAGCTTTCAGTTTTCATTTTTTCTTTAACCAAGATCAATTTCATTTTAAAATATGAAGAGAATGACATAAGTCTTTGGTTTCCAAGGAGTGTCTGGAAAGGAATAGATTGTTAGAGGACAGCACCCACAAGCTGAGAAAGCCTGTTGGGGGCCCTTTGAGACCTTGGCTGGAAAATTCCGTTACAAGCCATCCTTCTGTTCAGCTTCATTGGAACAGGGTTTTATAAATGAAACAGTGCTTCTGTATTTCTCACCCCCCGAATCAAAGATAAGGTTGAAATGTTCATATTACCACTTTATCAAAATCTATTGCGTCATTTCTTGATAAGTTTTAAAAAATTTCTTAATGGTTCTACCCAAAGGACACCTTGCAAATTCAATTTATTGGTGGTACACTAAACTCTTGATTCCTGATAAAGGCATTCGAACAGTACCATTTATGTTCTAGATAATGGAGATACAATTAGCCAAAAAAGAGACAAAATGCCTGGCATTATAGAGCTCACCTACACGAGATGGTATTTTTCTCATGATCTTCAGCCTTAGGAGCAAAGAGTTTGTACTTTATTTCTTCTTAGAACTTCTCTCCTTAGTAAGCTATATAATTCAACTAGTTGGTCTTAGTATCTTCAATATTTACAAAATAAGAGGTTGGACTACAAGATTTCCAAGGTATCTCCATCTCAAATATGCTATGCTAAAGCCTATTAGCTGATTATACTATAAATGTATTAGCTGGTTATACTATTACCATACTAAGAGCCTTAGAATAATAGAAAGTCTTTCTTAGGCTTTGGTCTTTGAGGAAATAAAGTAATTTTTGGCTAATTCTATGGACACAGCCTCCTTGGATTTAGGCCAATACTGAATGTATAAAGGGTGGACTTTGGAATCAGTCCTGAGTTTGAATGCTGGCTCTTCCAGTTTTTATCTGAGCAAATCATAAGTGCTTTGAGCCTCTGTTTCTTCATAGTTCCTACCTCACAGGATGACTATGAGTATTAGTTCAAATAAACTCTATAAATCACTGAACTCAATGCTCAGTGGCACACTGGAGCATAGCTTTGCTCCATAGTCAGTCCCGTTTACATTTCTGGCAACTGTAGTCCTTCTGGCTCTTGCTACCCAAAATATCTTGAACTAATTCAACTTCCTTTCCCCAAGCTGCTTTTTCCTGCATTAAGCCTTTACTTCAGGACTTTGGCAACTTAGGACTTGTGAATGGGAAACAACTTGAAAAGTGATTATGGCTGGGGAAAAGGTGGAGAGCTCTTCATAAAGTGCCAGAATTTCACTAGAGTAAGAGGAAAAAAATAGAGATGAAAAGGAAAATAAACAGGGAAGAAGGGGAAATGTTTGTTGGGAATAGATGGGATGGAGAGAGGTCTGGGCTGGTAGGTGAAAGGAATAGTAGAGAGAGATTCTGAGGCACAGGTGCTGTCCATTACCACTGTGGCCAAGACAGAGAAAAGGGATTCTTCTCTTCCTCTTTTTAGTATTTTCTTGAGAAACTGAACAAAAATTGAAATTGCTTTTAGTATGCTTTTTTTGCTTGGCTACTATTTCTTTGGATCAAAACTAGGTATAATCTGGACCACAGCTTTGTTCCTACCTTCTCACCTCCATCACCAACACAACACAGTGAAGAAGTGAGGCTCAGAATTGTTCCAGTGTTTCATAAATCGTCTTTAGACTTCTTTTGTGATTTCTGCTCTCTTCATCAGTTGTTCTTGATGTTAAGTTTAACCCCATAAATGTATAGGAGTAATGGCCAACCAGTGTGTGATTCATACCAAACAGCAGTCCCCTCATATGGCCTAATTACTAGTGCATGTCACCTACATGCTGACCTTAATTCATGTGTTTATACTTGTTAGGGGTCAGATTTGCAAAGCAATTTTATATTAGTCACAACAAATTTGTGCTTAGTTTCAGAGGAAGGAACTCTACATTTTAGGCATTATTATGTTTTAGAATAATCTTTGGAGGATTAGATAGCCAATTAATCAAGATGCCTGCAAGAAATGTTAGCAAATAAACAATATCCAATAAAATACTATTAGTCATTGTTGTTATTTAGGAATTAAATGTAGTTCAACAAGGGTAATTGTTGAGTCATTAAATTGTTCTCTGTAAGATTAACCACTGACATACATAGATGTGCTTCAGTTGGTGTGTCTGGGAACTTGTTATCACCCCAGGGCTGGGATTTCAAGGGCTATGTGAAGACTTCCTAATGTAAATAACACACTTTTTATAAGGTGGATTTTATACATTATCTAATGTCCATTTTAGAAACTTTCTCTTGTTTTTACTTTTGGCATAAAAAAGGAATTCATAAATTTACATTTTATTTTTTGTTTTTAAAAAAGGAATTCCCACTGGATTATGTAACATTAAGCATTTGGCTACACAAAAATTAGAAAAGCTGTGACCATCAGGAATAAATATTGATAGTAGCACTGATGGAATTTCACACATGTAGTTAATGTGAGAAAAGTAGAAATACTTACATAGAACTTAGATAAGGAAATAGGCTTTTTAATAAAAATATAAATGGAGGCACTTGTTATGAAAATGGTAGCCTTTGAAACTGGCTTTCTCCTTTCACATAAGAGGAAACACCTTAAGTCAGATGATTATTTTTTCTTTGATAAGAGTGAAAAATAATCAAATCAATCTATACACATTTTATTATGAAAAATACTTGGAAGAATTCTATTGGTATAAGCTAATGCAAGATGACAATTCGTTTATTAAAGAGTGTTTTGAATGTCCTCCTCCATTGATCATGTGCAACTGGTATAAACAAGGATCCTGTGTATGGTAGAGGGCCTATATTTGCATCCCTTTGCATACTTAGACATTCTTTAGCAGGACTAATTTATTGACAGTATTTCTCCGTCCTTTGTACAATTATAATGTGTACATCAGCAACAGCAATATTTGAGGGTAGGTTCTTCTGTTAATGTAGCCAGAAGAATATAAAAAATTCATTGTACTGGTTTTGATTCATTGGGTGAAATAGGTTTGCTCCGTGAGCGTTCCATTGCACAGGACAAAATTCTATGGTCAGGAGACATGAAGGCAGCTGAAGAATCAAGAAAAGCTACATTGGTTTTGTTTTGGGAGCGCCTGGTTTCTCATCTGCTTGGGAAAGGAGCAGGCTTTTTTGCCAGTTGCCAAGTGCTCTAATGCTGAGAAGTGTGTCAGCTGTGGTTACTCTGGGGATTTTGGCGGTGATAAGCACTTTTCCTTGAGAAAAATCAGCATAGATGCCACACACTGGAATTGGAAGAATTGCTTTTATTTTCTATTTTCTTTAAAAAATCAAATTTGCTTTTCCTTCCTTTCCCAGCTGTTGCAGCTTCCTTGATTTTTAGCTCAGATGATGGGAGTAACACATGTTCACTGAAACCTAAAGGAAAGCTCATTTCTTTTCTTCCTATGTGAACCCTTGAAGTCATGATACTGGAACCCTAACTGAATAATATATTCAGAAGGAAATTTGTCAGGGAGGAGTGTTCATGGGTGAAAACCACAGTGGGTGGGGGTAATTGAATCAGTAGTTCAAGGATATCAGTGTAAATGACATACATTAGGAAACTTGAAATTGCCCTCTCCAGGATGTTTTTAGCTGAAAACCTTGGGGACCTAACCTATTCCATGGAGAAGTCTTTTTATTCCTCATAATTTATAGCAGGGAAAAAATGCATATGTAGAAGTTGGATTGGCTGAATTAGTACACAGTAAGTCAGGCATTAAATAAACTTGACCTTTTCTGTTGATTCTTAAGGTCATATCTGTTCCCACTGAGTTTGTCATCATGGTAAAGAACCAAAATTCCCTTCCAGGTCATCATAGGGGAGGATGAGAGTAGCTTTTATTCTTGATGTCCAGATCAAACTCGTTTCTCTACCATCTCTTATTTTACATAAAGAAACTAATCAGCTGACTTAGCTGCAGATTGTGTTTTAAAATTTGCCCCCTCCTTTCTTACGAGCCTAGTGCCTACAGACTATGTATCCTCCTCCTCTGGACCTATCTTTACTCTCATTATTGAAGGAGGCTTTGCCATCCTGTAATTTCTTTTCTTTTGGCTTTTCTTGGGAAATCAATTTAAGAAACAATTACTGACTATTTCTGTATGACTGTTTCAGGCACTTTACATACTGTATTGGTCAGAATTCTCCAGAGAAAAAGAACCAATAGGATGTATAGATAGATAGACAGGCAGACAGACAGACAGACAGATTTTTGTCTACCTATATCCATCCATCTAGCTGTATATCTATACACACACATATACACATTTATTATAAGGAATTGGCTCACACAATTATGACAGCTGATAAGTCCCAAGATCTGAAGACAAGCTGGAGACCCAGGAGAACTAATGGGGTGGCTCCAGTACAGTCTGAAAGTTGAGAACTAGGAGAGCTGATTGTATAGTTCTAATCCAAAGGCTGGTAGGTTCAAGATTCAGGAAGAGCCAGTGTTTCAGCTCAAGTCCAAAGGCAGGAAAAACTAATGTCCCAGCTCAAAGGCATGCAGGCAGGAGGAATTCCCTATTAATCCCAGGAGGCTTTGCCTTTTTATTCTATTCAGGCATTCAACTGATTGGATGGTGGCCACCCACATTAGGGAGAGCAATCTGCTTTACTCAGTCTATAGATTCCAATGTTAATATCATCCAAAACACCCTCACAAACATACCTAGAATATGTTTGACCAAATATCTGTGTACCCTGTGTCCCAGTCAAGCTGACACATACAAGTAACCATCACACATGCTTTACCTCATTTAATCCTGACCAAAATACAGCCGAAAGCCCTGTGAGGTAAATACTGTTGGTTATTATCACCAAATTTAATGATTAAACATATTGGTTTCCAGAGTGAGGTTACCCTTTGTCAAATTCTGTCTCTACGACTTACAGTATAACAGTAGGCAAGTTACTTCAGTTTCCTCATCTCTAATTTGGGGATGATAATACTTCATGCCTTGTTGAGTTATTGTGAGAATTAAATGAGCTAATGCATGTAAAACACTTTGCTTTGATGACTAAGACATAGCTTACTACTCAGTGAAGGCTAGCTACTTTTTATACACACAAAGAAATAAAGGCTCATAGAGGTTAAGATCCTTGGCCAAGCTCACACAGCCAGTAAGTGGTGAAAGTAGGATTTGAACTTATGCTGACTCCAAAATCATGCGTTTAGCCATTCCTCTCTACTGATCTCTACTTTACAGAGAATCAGTATAATAAGGCTAAGGCTATGGTATCAGACTCCATGGGTTCAAATCCTTACCAAAAGACTTTAGGCAAGTTACTTAACTTCTCTGTACCTTCGTTTCCTCATCTCTAAAAGAGAAATAAAATGGTACCCTTCTCAGGGTAACATAGAATCAAATGATTTCTAGGGACACTGCCTTTATCTGTGAATTTTAAGCGATAGAATTTCAGGCACAGGAAGACTGTTGAGGAGAGATTTCTTCAGTTGCCCTCAAGTTATACCACTTGATCCCTGGATAGGTAAGATTTATGAAATCTAAAGAAGTATTGAAAGACATTAATGTGTTCTTAATATTACAGATAATCTTTTTGTTGAAACACATTTCATAGAAAACTTTTTTGAGAGAGAGTGTGAAAATAATGGTTTTTATTCAGAATAATTTTATGTATCCTCAAAATGAAGTTGAAACCAGTGGATGGGAGGTGGAGGGAAACCAAGGAGGAGGCCATTACAGGGTGAAAACCTGAGGGCCTCCTTCTCCTTTTGTGACTCTCTTGCCCATTTAATAGAAGCCATGAAAGATTCACTACCTGGGACCAAATATTTCCCTTTCCAGTACATAAGACAAGAAGACTCAGAATTTCAGAATGTTGTATCTGACTTTTCAACTGTCAACCAAAAGCAGCTGAAAAGGCAAGAGCCCTCAGAACTGTTTTCCTATATATGTATTTGTTTTTAGACAAATGTGTTTGTTTGAAGGTCTGAACACCATGGAAATGGGCACCATGGAAATGCATAGTTGGGGGGCAGAAGCCCTAGAAGTGTTGACTCAATCCTTAATCATTCTGTGTGATGGATTAAATCCCACATGCTTCAGTTTGCTGTGTGTGAGGTCTTTCAGCACGATTTGTAATAAATGGCAATCCTGTATGAAGGACACAAGAAACTTACTGATTTTTTTTTTCAAGAGATTAAGGAGAGGTTGATTGTCATCTGGCTGTTGCTTGTAGAAAGAGAATTCCAGAGAAAAATCATACTGTGTGTCTTAACCCCCCCAAATGTTTATAAACACATGAAATCAGGTTAAATTTAATATTAAAGGCAGCTTTCAGGGGGAAGCATAAAATCCATGTGCAGATAGAAGGGAGTGTGGAAATGAAGGGGAGAAATGTAGGGTTACTCTCATATCTAAAAGTGATGGGAGAAATCATAAGCCAATTACATATCTTCTTCAACACTTACTCCTTACTTTATTTTAAAATTTAACTCTTGAAGCCATAGCTAGAAATCTGTCTTCCTTACCAAGTTTCTCCTTGAGTTACCTACCACCCATCTGCCTTCTGCAATTTGGAATCTTCTCAAAGTAGGCAGTAGTTGTGAAAACTATTGGAATCAGATGAAAATTTTATGGTAAATGTCAGATGAAAATGTCCTTTCTGCTATACAATAGCAGTTACTTTATTATTACACCCTTTTTATTTTCAAAGAATTATAAGGATTCTTTTTTTTTTTTTTTTTTGGCAATTGAGATGAACAACATTACTCAAAGAAAAAATACTTAAGAAATAGGAGACCAAGAGGGAAAATACAATTGAGTCTGGAAACATTTTTGCCACAGCTAAATAAATAAGAAATGATAAGAAGTACAATGTAATAAGAGATGAGAAATACTGAGGTCAAGCAGACTGTTTTATTTAATTCCATTTAATTTTATTGGATCAAATTTGATAGAGACAATATCAATGGACATGTGCAAGGAGATTGGTAGTGGAATGCCTGGGGCTGTTGTATCATTGACATGAACATGTATAAACAGAAAAGGAATGTTGAGTAATTCTGAATGTAATAGTGATTTTTAGATGTCAAATTTCAGTTTTTCAAATGCACAGACCCAGCAGGTTGAAGCAGAACTGTCACTTGAATCTAGTTCTTGATTTCAATATACTAAAGATCAAATACGTCAATACCCAATTTTTTTTTTCTTCCTTTGCCAACAAATGTTTAGTGTTTTCCCGGCATTGATGAACTCCCAGCTAAAATATATATTTCAGAAAGCTTAATTTTTGGAGGAGAAATATACCTTAAGTGGGCTGCTAGCAACGGTTAAACATCAAACTTAGATTGCCTTGGATTTCCTTGGTTTTCTTACAGAGCAAAACTTCCATAGCACAGCTGAAGAGTCAGTTTACAGCAGAAATATTTTCAAAAGCTTGATTTTGTGTCCTAAAAGTAAAGCCAAAAGAAATGAGATTGTTTTCAAAAAACTAAACATCTCTGGTGGATTATCAGAGTGAAATAAATTCAGTTATGCATACTCACCAACAAGCCATACTTTGGTCAGCTATGTTTTGAGAGAATCTGTGTAGTAGGGACAGAGCTAGCACCCAAAGGTTGACCATAGATGAGATCGCCAGGCTTTGTAGGGAGTTTGTAAGACCTTTTTATCTTCTAATATTCTGTGTACTTTTAAATTTCTTTTCATTGAAATGGTGTCATTCTTGATCTTATACATTAAGACTTGTATCTGGAGTCCAATTTTATGTAGTCCAAATGAAGCTCTAGAGTGTATTTGTATAGGTGAAGTTGAGAATTGACAATATGGGTAACTAAAATAGGTAACTCAGACTTTTCAGAACTCACCCTGATGCCTAATTAACTTCAGACATTGATCGGATTGTCTAAGCAACTGTCAGCTAACCACCCACTTCATGGCTACATATTTTAATTAATCAGTACACCTATATTTCTCTGTAGTTTTCTCATGGACATACAGAAAGAGACTGAATTGTCGAAGCACTGGCAAGTTAAGTTGGTAAAATGGTAAATCCAAACAAACAGGAATCACTGGTTTATAAAAAAATTCTTGCCTCATAATTGCATATATACAAAGTTACCCTTCTCTCAGGTACCTAAACAATAATTTAAGCTCTATAACAAAAAGACCTTGTATTTATTCCTAGAACCCCTTATAATGCCTGGCATATAGTATGTGTTAAATAAATATTTGTTAAATCAATGGATTCTATTGTATAGAGGCTCACTGCTACCCTAGATTTAGTTACACATCAGGTCAAATCAAATCTCTCCCTTTCTCGGGTTTCCCTGGTGGCGCAGTGGTTGGGAGTCCGCCTGCCGATGCAGGGGACACGGGTTCGTGCCCCGGTCCGGGAGGGGATCCCACATGCTGCGGAGCAGCTGGGCCCGTGAGCCATGGCCGCTGAGCCTGTGCATCCGGAGCCTATGCTCCGCAACGGGAGAGGCCACAACGGTGAGGGGCCCGCGCACCGCAAGAAAAAAAAAACTCTTCCTTTCTCCTCCGCTTTTAAGAGTAAGCATTTATATAGGCTGCTTCTAACTTACAAACAGGTTGTGTTTAAAAATTCATACAGTTTAGTCATTTGGAACCAAGAATGCTTCTCTCATACATACATTTATTACGAGTACTGATTCAGCATTCACTCTGGTCCTGGCACAGTTCTAGGCTTGGGGCATACAGTGGTGAACAAGACACAATTCCCTATTTCCACTAGCTCTTAGAACAGTGCCTGGCACATAGCACATGCTCAATAATTGCTAACTACTATTCTTAAAGATTGACCCTACTATTTTCAGGGATGTTTATTCAGAGTCCTTAGTGTCTGAACTGAGCTATCAGCTTTTTTCACTTCCGAAAACAAATTTGAATGGAAGCACTGTGTAAGAAAAACCAGGTGCTATTTTAGATATTTTCTTATATTAGTTCATTACTCTTCCTTGAACACCCACTTTCAAAAAGGAACGATCTTGCTCTTTTTCTTCTTAATGTCCTTGCTAGGTGGTCTTGGCAAGTCATGGAACTGTCCATGTGATTCTCATCTGAAAATAATGAAGAAATGTTAAAATTCAAATTCACATGGAGAACACAGCAGAACTTAGTAAATTAATGTTTGCATAGTGCTTAGAAATCTGAGGTTAAAATTGCTAAGGGAAATGTACAGAACTATTATTGCCACTAAAATTATGATAGACATTTTTTCCTCTAACAAAAAATACTTCATTTAATTGGTGTTTGTATTTTAAAAGTTATATGCAATCTTAAAGCAAATGTTCAATGTTTATCTAAAGGAAAAACAGAGATCATGTCATTTCATTATTATGTGATATAAAAAATTTCCAAGGAATCACTAGTTTCAGGTAAATAAATGGCACTTAAGACTTTATGACCTACCAGTCTGAATAGATGGATGATTGCCTCTTCTTGCATGAGTGACAGGTGGCAGGTTCAGTGAAATAGCTTTCAAAGGTCTCCCGATTTATGCCTCTCTTCTCTAGCTGTTGTTGGCCTGGAGTAAAGTAGCGATGCACTCCAATTCCAAGAGTAAGGAGGATTTGGGGGCTTTTTGTTTGTTTTTTTGGTGTGTGTGAGCTTTTGTCTTGTCAGGTCTTTTGTTAATTCCATCAATTCAGTGGTCTAACTAAAATGGCAGACAATAAACATCCCATAGCAACAGGCTGTGATTTCAAACTGGGTCTGAACATACTCTTCCTAGAAAAGTGACTCTTCCATGTTGACTTCATTCATTGTCTAGAGTGTGAAAGGTCATTGTATGATACCTTCTCTTATCAGCAGAAGATGGTATTTAAATTGTAAAATTTAAGAGAAAGTATCTTAGCCCTAAGTTTTATTTATTTCAGAAATATATAGTGAACACCTACCATATGTTAGACACAGTTCTGGTCACTAGTGATGCTATGGGGAGTAAGATGAAAGTCTTTGGCTCACAAAGCTCATATTTTAGTGGGGAAGACACATAATAAGCAAATAAATATATGATTTCAGTAAAGAATAAATACTATGAAAAAAATAAAGCAGGGTAGGGTAGAATGAAGGTGGCGAGCCATTTTAATCTTATGGTTGGTGTCGGTCTCCTGAAAAGGTGGTATTTGAGTAGAGATGAGAATAAAGAAAGAGAATGAAAATGCCAAGCTCTAGAGGAAGAACATTCCAGGCATAGGTAAAAAGATGTCCTCAGTCCCTGAGGTAATACTTAGCCTAGTATATGCCAAGAAAAAAAAAGAACACTTTATGAACTTTGACAATCTTCAGAATCTTGAAGAGTCAGGTAGAGACTGGCCCATATGATGTACTCTTGTTTGCCTTGTACAACCTGTAGGCCTGGAGGACTTTAAGGCATCCTTACAATATAATTTCCAGTCTTAGATTTTAAGACATATTCATGATACTTTTGATTTTAGTAAAACCATAAAAGGAACAAATGCCTTCAGTCAGTGGCACAGGACTGAATCTATTCTCATAAGACTTCAAGTTTACTCCTCCAAAAGTGCTTGAAGAAGGAAGGCCACAAGACAGTTAAAGCACCACAGTGAGAGATGCAGGATGACTGGGAGGGCAAGAAGAAAGATGAAAGCATAGCACTGTAGGTGTGACTTTATTTTCAGCCTCCTCCACTTAGAAAGCATCTGCCTTCACAATCACCTGTAGGTACTTCCTACCCACTGGTTTTACTGATCTTATTAGATGCATGAATATGAGAGGTGTCTGTTGTAATCTGTAATGTTGTTCTGTTTCTGGAAATTTCTGATTGTTCTGAAAATACTGACACTTCTTATATGACAGCAATCTTTCTTAAAACATTTTATGAAAACAAAAAAAAATTAAACCACAATTTTTGATGTATTTGGAGTTACTATCTCCTCAGTAGAGGTCTATGGAAAATCATTTTGTAAAACACATAATCAGATCCTAAATTTGTCATAACTTCAGAATTTTGTATATTGGGTGTTTATTGTGACAGACACCTATAGAAACAAATTATTCTCCCATACCTTCTTTGTTACTGGAACGTGAAAGACACGTTCGTCCCTTACCCTGTTTTGTCTGTAAAAGATAGTTTAAAGCCTCAGACTTGAATCTAGATATGTAGAACAGCAGGGGGGATGATGTCTATTAGTGACATTGTAGTTGTAAAGTAAGTCTGAACCTTTGCTTTATTTATGTACATACTCCACTGTCATTTATTTTGTGCCTTTACAAAAGTAATTGAAAAAACAGTTCTTCACTAGCTATTGCAGTCTTTTGTAAAAGACTACCTTTGTTAGGGTATATCACAAACTGCAGTGTGTAGTACTGGAGGCCATGATGGGAATGTTTGGAAATAGCTTGATCCCTGAAGGCTATTTATGGACTCTTAAGAAAAAAAAGAGAATGCCATAAGAAGTAACCAAAAATTTTCCTCTAAATCAGCCTTTGGAGTAGTAAAAGCACACGGATTCTGAAACAAAAATATTTTTTTCCTTACTCAAAGTTTACCACCACATCCCCCAAATTAAGGAAAAGAGGGAGGGAGGTGGAAGGGAAAAAGGGGGGAAAGGGAAGAAAAGGAAGGAGAGAATGTTAAAAGGGAGAAATGGGAAAGAGAATGCTTCTCTTGGCATGTAAAATACTTCTATTAAAATCTGTAGACATTTTCTGTTTTTTTCAGATATTGTTTTGTTTCATTATACAGTCTTGAAAGTTTAAAATTGACCGATTTACTGTAAGACACATTAAATAAATGCAATTTCTATTTTTAATAAAGGTAGCTCACGTTTCATGTGAGATCACACCAGCCCTCCAATGTAATTAAGTGTATGGCTTTCTAATGCACTTCAAATACCCATGATGGGTAGTTAATAGAATTTTTTTAGGTAAGTGTTAGGACACCACAGCTATAGTGAAACTATAGTGAGATGATGTAAAATAGATGCTACCAACTAATGGAAATTACAAGATATTTTGGTCTAATTTGTCTAAAACTGTTCTTGACAGAGAAATCTGTTTTAGCTGAATGTCCAAAGTGATAAAGGGCTGGTGTGTTTGAATGAAGAAAAAGTGTGTGAAGCAAAGACTGTACTTTGTGGGCTGCAGAACCTCTCTGCACTGCACAGGTATTCCTAGAGAGCTCAAATGTAACTTTATGGGAGGGAGAGTGTACTTGAGATTAGACTAGTAGCTCCTAAAGCAAATACGATGTCCCATGATTTCCTTTAACATCAGAAGAAGAAAAAAAATAACCCACAAGTAGAAACTGCAGGTGCTCCCTTTTTATTGCACCATGTAAAGAGAAAATGTAAAATGGACAAGCTTTCGACAATCATGTTCTCTTCATCAAGATGTTATTGTTATTTTAGTGAGTCCACTAAAAAGAATTATCTAGAGCTTCTTGTTTTTACTTCTTTGTGTACTTGATGAATATGATTACCATTTTTACCTCATGTATTTAAACTCCTCTGCCATAATCCCATATTCTGCCTAAAAGCCATGTCTGTAGGAGCTGTTTCCGCTTCCCTGGAATAGTTTTTTGGGATATGACTGCATTTAAGCAGGTGCGGTAAATGCATTTTTGGCGATTTTCACTGTCGTGTGCAAGTGCAAAACATCTGACATAATTAAGCTGTGATTAATAGACTCTGTTAGTAAAATAAGCTCGTTTTATGAATGACGACCTCACACTCATTCAACATAGCCTTTCTTTGACAAATGCACTGCATTCACTTATGTAGAACAGCATTGTATGCCTGGAAAGTGAATAAACATTTGCCAGGCTACCTTCCAGAGTTTTCCATTAACCATCTTCTAATTCCCTTCTTGTGGTGTGCAGAGGGAATCCAATTTTATTTTTAAATGGAACAAAGGGACTGGCCTAATACCACAAGGGCCAGTGCTTGTCAGAATCATGAGAAATCTTTAGTTAATTTTGGTCCTGAATTGTTCTTAGTCCTGTGTTTTTCTCACTTTAGAATTTAAAGCATCCTATTAAAAATGGCCACCATACAAGGGAGGAGGGAGTGAAGGAAAATAATAAAGAACAGTGGCAACTGAGTTGATGCTGTATAAATAAGCACATTTGCTGTGTCTCTTTTCTGCAGTTTTTATGTCCCACTGATGAGAGAACTGGTTTGAGATGTAAATTGCTTCCCTTTGATTGAACCAGGGAGGAGATGTCATGTAACTCATCTCATCAGCATAGAGCATTGTGTGCCTTTGGTGAATTATAGGATAACCCAGCTAGGAAGAATTCCTTAACCTCTCTCTGCAGCCCTGTTCCAGTGTTTAATTACCACTAAAGGGAAGTACTTCCCTTCTGTTCTCCTGACTGCCTTCTGTGGTCTGAGCTCATTTCTTCTGATCCTGTCCTTAAATATTTTGTAAAGGATCACTGGAAAGTGCCACGGTTTTAACCTGCCACGTGTATCCTGTAAATTAGAATATAAAGTTGTGAAGAGGTTTTTTGTTTGCTTGCTTGTTTTAGGTGGAGAGTATTTAAAAGATTGCTTTGGAAAATGAGAAAGGGGATGAAGAAGTGACCTGGAGGCAATATTTTCCATAGTTTATCTCACTTGCCTAGATTTAGGATAAACCTGGCGGGGCAGCTCTACATGAAACCGAGAACTGGGTAGGAGCAGAGGTAGAAGTTGGGGGCGGGGTAGGAGCTCCCCATGATATCCATGAGATTGTGTTCTCTATGAGCAAAGAATTAGTAACTGGATTTAGAACAAAAGAATTGGAAATAGGCCTGCAATCAATCTAGGCTGGTATCTCAACAAACCAGGGACTTTTTTTCTTTTATAAGAAATTCAGGGCAGATATCACATCCCTATCATGACAGCACGGCCTTTTCTTCCTCCCCTTCTATTAAATCTACATTTTGAAGGTGGATGGTGCTGACTCATAAATTAAATTGGAGTAATACATACAGTGTATATATATTTCTGTCACTTTGTCTCAAATTAAACACGAACCTTCTCCCCTGACAAGATGATAGAAAAGTTAATTGCTCACCCTGGCTTTAAATTGGAATTTGAATTTGCAAAATGCTAAAGGTTTATGAGATCTAAATCATGAGGAGCTTAAATTACATTCCTGTGATAAAATATTAATAAATCAATTAAAACATAAGCCGAGTATAATATTACTTTTTTTTTGTAGGAACCTTGAACACAATAATTCATTAGGGTGTAGTGCAGTAACAATTATTGTATCTTTTTTTAATTTTCTTTTTATTAGTTTTTTTTGATAAATACATCATCAGGTAACATTCCACAGGGTGGATTATCATTGCCCCAGTGTAGCAGGCAGAAATTATGTTGCACCCCTGAACAAGAGCTCACAGCCTAAATTATCTGCTGTTACTTATCCTTGTTAGCATTAGCTACTTCTTTTACTGAATGGGGTATTTTCCTCTTGGGAACATCTGTTCAGTTCCAACTCTGCCATTTTGTGGTTTCTGAATATCTCCTCTAAAATGGGCATACTCATAATATTACTACCTCAGAACTGGCATGAGAATCAAATTAGATAATGTATGTGGAAACCATTTGTAGGTGATAAAACACTGTAAAATGTTAATTATTACTATTATAAATTGGGGAATTTTGATCTCTAGAAGGACTCTTAGACATTACTTATTAACCCATCCCCTCATTTTAAATATGAAGGATCATAGGTCCAGAGAGGTTAAGCCACTTGTCTGATGTCACACAGCTAGATAGTGAAACTGCTCAAACTAAAATCAGGACTTCTAAATCCCAACTCAGAGTGTTTTCTACTCTCTACCCTAAACCCACAAAATTGCTAGGAAGGTCACATCAAATTTTGTATGTTATTTACTCTCATTTACTCTCTCCACATTGTTTTCTCTTTAAAGCCGTTTTTGGTTTTTTTGTTTTTTGGGTTTTTTTTGACTGACAACAATAGTGACTTTAGGGAATAACTTTCTAAGGGGCCTAGTGGCACAAACATTTATCCCTACAGCTGTCAGGAAGGGGTTCTTTTGGCTGAGGAGATACTGCCTTGTCCTGCTGCTCCCCAAATGAAGGCACAGCAGTATGTCTTCCTCTCCTACAGGGTTCTGGAGGAAACCTCAGATGAGGAAAGCCAGTGGCCTTGCTTTTTAAATACTTCTCCCATGTGATGATGGATTGCGGATTCACTCACCACCAATTTTACCTCCTTCCTGTTCTCTGGCCCTAGATTGTGGGTTTTCCTGCCTCCCTTCCCGCCCCAAATCACTGGGATTTGCCTTTTATTTATTTTGAAAATAAAGAAAACCACCCTTTAAAACTGAACAGATCTTTTCCAAATAATGATACTTGGAAATGAATAGATTTATTTCTTCTTCTGATGCTAAGATAACTCTAGCTCAATGGATATCAGCAGATAAGAGAGTAAGAGACTGAGCGCTCATCCTACTTTTCCTCATAGCATGAGATGTGATATCTGACAAGTTTTTATCATTTCATCTTTGTTTCCTCTTCTCAGCAACAGTAATGACAAGATCAACCTATTCTAGTGGTTTGAAGACTTCCATTAAATGATTATGAGATGTTTGCAAAATGATAAAGGATTATGTAAGTGCCATATAATAATATTCTGTGATCTTCTAGGTATGAGTTCAGGCAGAGTGGGTAAATTCATAGAAGCCATAATATTCACATACATAATCATTACCTAATAGTGGTATTGTTTTTACATAATATTCAGAGCCTTGTGAACAAAGATAATATGGTCTCTGTCCTGAAGGTTTACGAGTGGGATATATTATTTTACACGAGAGAAAAAAAGTTACTTAAGACAAAAAGAAGTTAATTGAAACAGAGAAACTGTTGGAACCGTAAGATGAGTAAAGGATATCAATAAATAGTAGCTCTTAAGGAAAAGTAGATTCTATAGTGGCATTTAGGAAAAGCTGAAATGGTTCATGAAAAAAAAAGCTGTTGATCAAAGTATTGCAATATATCAGTTGTCAACTGTCTTAAAACCTCAATTAAGAACGTAGAAATAGACAAAATATGCTTTTAAGAAGGCAAATGAGATTTGATGAAACCCAAGAACTTTACATATTACATAGTCCTTCAGAGTATCTCTGATTTTAAAAATGCATACTATGTACCAAACCTTATGTAGGTATGATACAATTTTTTTCTCATAACCATACTTATAACATTCATTTTAGGAATGAGGAAATAGATTCAGGGATGTTAAATAAAGAGCACAAGAACAGAGAGCCAGAATTCAACCAGGTCTGTCTGACTTCAGAGCTTCTTTCCCTTTTCATTACTCTATACTATCTTTCACAGCAGACATGAGGCAATAAAAAAAACATAAAAAAATACACAAGAACTATATAAACGTACTGTGGAAGAGGAAGCAGGGGGAGAGGAAGTTTTATTCCTAGAGGCAGACTCACTGAAAGCAATGAGAAGTGAAATGGCAGTTCAGAGCTTAGCTGAACAATTAGAAAAAGCACACAAAAGGGTCACAAAAGCCTATCATGTTGTACAGGATAAACTGCCCCATATGTCTGTATTATCTTTGGCAGTATCATAATACCTTATTTTTTTTCTGGATTATCTTTTATTATTAAGAAGCTTTTACTTTTTTGGTTGTTTATTAGTTTACAAAGCATTTGATATTATTTCATTTACAGAAAATCTATATGGTAAGAAAAGGAGTATTCCTTTTCCCATTTTATAGATGGGGGAACTGAGGCTTGAGTAGGTTAAATGATTTGACAAAGTTTTATTAATAATACATGGCAGACAGAGTGTAAGAATTCAGAACTTCTCATGCCAGTATACTTTCACTATATCAAGTCATTTCTTTAGAAAATTGGAAATAATTATAAAGATTTCCACCTTAATGTTTAAAAGAAAATTGTTTAGTTAACTAGAAAATTTACTTATTTTCTCCTTTTATTCTCTTATTGTAGAAAAAATGAGGCATTGCAGTAGCAAATTCTAGAGATTAAAGCAACTCAAACATATCTGTCAGTCACCCACACGAGGTAATTTTGCAGATACTAATTGTGGTCCTCTAACTTCTTCCCCACATCTTCCATATTACTTGTCATTCTACAACCATAGCTTCATTTCATAGCTTCATCTGGAAGTCTCAGGTTTGGTCTAAGGTTTAAAGTCCCCTATTGCAAATATGCTTATGATGGGAGACATACAATGGTCAACTAATGTAAATACTTAGTTGACACCTTATAGTGGGTTAGTCCAGTTTTAGGGACAGGAATGTCAAAGCAACTTAATTGAGGGAAGAGTTGAAGAGGAGCTAATAAATGAAGTTCTCTTTTTGCCAATTAAGAGGACATAGATGATAAATGCAATTCTACTTCATACCTTCTTATGCAAAAACCAAATAGGCACTCAGACAAATAAATAAGCAAACAAAAATGAGACACATAAAACCCCTCGTCCTTTAGAAGACAGGCACAATCCCAAATCACAAACCATGGAACACTATGAAATTTAGACCAAGTTAAGGGAGATATCGAGAGTGTGTTAAACATATGTGGTAGCCAGAACCTGCAAAGTAGATGGAATGACTCTGAGGGACACATGCTACTGTTACTTACATGGAACAGGGAAGTCTAGGCTCTAGGTGGTCTGTGGATGTGGCCCTGAGCCCTATTCTACAACACAGGTCAACAGAGAAGCTGGCAGTGAAAGCTGCCACATGTACCAGACCAGGATGTGAGGATGGCAAGGTGGAGATAGTAACCCGTATTAGCTTTTGCCATGTTGATCACATTTAGGAGAGGAAAAAGAAACATTAAATTATGACCAGCAAGATCTGTAACATATAGGACTCCATGCAAGTCCTTTAGGGCTCCCATCAATCCAAATGGGGAAGTTACTGAGCAGAGGCATATTCCTTGAACAGTGTGCATAGCAGAGCTGGAGAGAAAAGATATAATGTGTCAGCAAACATGGCACCAAAATGAAACTCCATACCGCCCCAATTCACTCCTCCAGCCTCTTCTATTCAGCAAAAAGCTGATAAAATTGGCTGATTGAAAAAATGAGAAATAATCAGAAAGGAACCAGCACTGGACCAATTCTTAGCTAATTTAAAGCAAAAGTGACATAAGGAAAAGCAGATCAAGATATATACCAGAAAAAGAGTTGTACCAGAAAATAATATATTTTCTCTATAGTAGCAAAGAAATAGAAGAAACTGTAGCTTTTTAAAAATAAGAGGTCAAAGATCAGATATACAGGATTAAAGAGGTAAAACAACAAAAAGAGAAATGAAATGACCTATGAGAGAACAGGAAAGAAATGGAAGAGAAAAATAAAAGTTTTAGAACTAAAAGCCATGTTAGATATAGAAAGTAGCAGAAGGAAAGAACTTCTAACACTACCACCAGAATTGTGAATGAGAAAAAAAAAACCTTAAAAATAGTTTTTAAATGATGTGAGAAAGTGATAATTATGATTGGCAACTCATATCTCAAATAAAAATATTATCTCCCTAATAAATCAGAGCTCCTGCAAACTGATAAGGAAGAAGACCAACAACTCAATAGGAAAACTGGCCCAAAACATTCAAATGGCCCTTAAACATATTAATATATATTCAACTCATACATAATAAGATAAATAAAGATTAAAATATTCATGATAAGAGAAATGCAAATTAGAAGAACACCAAGATGCATTTTCATCTATCAAAATGCCAAAAATAAACAACTTCAAAGGGAGAATAAATTTTATAATATCTACCAAAATAACAAGTACATATGCTCCTTAACCCATCAATTCTGGTTTTAAGAACTTATTCCACGTGACTAAAATAATATATACATAAGATTATTCACTACACTATTGGTTGTTGTTGGAAATATTGGAAACAATCTAAATGTTTGTCAAAAGGGGCTTAGGTTAATGAACTATTGGATTTCCATTCAATATACATATTTTAAGTGAAAAATTCAAGATGTAGAGCAGCGTGTATTATATAAAAACATACATACAAAGAATATTTTGTTTTTACTGGCTTATCTGTTTTTTGAAAAGCAACAAACTAATAGCAGTAGTTACCTGTCAGAGGATGGTGTAAGAACTGGGTGGATGGAAAACAGGATGAAAGGTAGACTTTTTACTGTGTATCATTTCATACATTTGTATTTTGGAATCATTTAAATGTGTTATCTGTTAAAATTGAATAAACAAAATTTTATGTTACACCTTTGGAAGGCAAAGGAATAATTGGGACAGCTGATATTTGTGAAGGAAAAAAAGAACAGAACAAATGGAAAACAATTTCAATGTTTAAGAGAATAAAATTTTTCTGGAAATAGTCCTGAATTTTTATACTGAAAAGGGCACACTGTATCTTAGGAAAATCACGGTGCTGAGCAATAAGCAATGAGATCCATCTTGATGAAATTACAGAAATTCCTGGCTGAAGAAAGACACCTGGAAAGCATATATGAAAAATATCAAAAGGTGAGAGACTGGATTTGCCTCAGAATTTTAAAAGGCAAGTACTCAGAGTCTATAACACCATGAACTATTCTGGTAAACAAGCAAAACAGCAAAATTTTAATGATGAGTTTAGGCTACCAAAATATTAAGAGAAGCCATGATAAATAAACATTAGTGAATCTCAAATCAACTTAAAAATAGACTTATGACTAAACAATGTGGGTAGGGAGGGGAGGATGTTACAGAATAGAAAGTAAATGGTGTAAACCTTGATGATATAGAAATAATAACATGACAGAACCTGAGAGGTTTGAAAGGTAAAGAGGAAATAATAGGAGGCAAGTGTGGATTCATTCACCTGTGTTTCATAGCTGGGAATGAGGGATCAATACTGTCTAAATTTGGCAAACTTAGTAACACAGATGTAGATGCATTATTTAAAGCTATAAAAATAAGAAAAAGAATTAAAAGTAACAATTTAATCAAAGTCCAGTCGTGAGAGGAAAGAGAGACTGGAGGACAAAAGGAAGTGTAGGGGAGTATTTTCATGATTTTTTAGAGTAAGTTTTTAGATAATCTAAAGTTGTATTATAAAGTCATGAAATCAAAAATAGGACTTTAACTCCATTATTGAAATGTATAAAGTTAACTATTACAACAGTGTACTCAAGATGTGGTCATCAGACCATCAGAATGAGTATTATAAAATCCTTGAAAAAAATACCCAGTATATCAATACAGAGCTACTGAATCTTTTGATGGAGAGTGATGGGAGTTGGAATCTATGTTTTAAATAAAGCCTGTAGGTTTGAGAAACACTGCAATAGAAGAATTAACAAACTAAGATAAAACTTCCAAACTGTTAGGAAGAAAACACAGTAATGAAGCAAATCAGAGAAAAGAAAGGAAGTGATTTTTAAAATAATATAAAATAAGGTGGCGGAATTAAGATCAAGAATATATTTTAAAGCAATAAGTATAAGACTAAAGTCATCTATTAAAAATATAGTTTATTATTCAGAAGTCTACTAATACAATTAGCCATGTTAAAAAATCAAAGAAGGGGCTTCCCTGGTGGCGCAGTGGTTGCGCGTCCGCCTGCCAATGCAGGGGAACCGGGTTCGCGCCCCGGTCCGGGAGGATCCCGCGTGCCGCGGAGCGGCTGGGCCCGTGAGCCGTGGCCGCTGGGCCTGTGCGTCCGGAGCCTGTGCTCTGCAACGGGAGAGGCCGCGACAGGGGGAGGCCCGCATACCACAAAAAAAAAAAAAAAAAAAAAAATCAAAGAAGGAAAACTACTATGCCTGAAGGACATTTGAGAAAATTCAGCCTATATTCTATCATAACATAGTGAGTTAGAGATTAATATTAAAGAAAAAATTAAAACTATTATCTCTTGGTAAACTTTAAACTTTTAAAATCCATTTTTTCAATTAAACAAAGATTACAGAATTTACAGAAAATAAGCACATATGGGTATAGTTAGAGCAGTGTTCAGAGGAAAATCCATGGCTTTAGATATTAACATTACAGGGAAAAATAATTGTAAACATACTAGCATTCATCTCAGGAAGTTTTAAAAGAAAAAAAAATCTGCAAAGCAGAAAGAAAAAATTGATAAAAAATAAAACTGGAAATTAATGAATTAGAGAACAGAAAGAGAGACACTAATAAATTAGAATTGGGTTTTACAAAGAGAATGACAAAACAATAAATAAATCAACATCCCATGATTTAATCACCAAATGAGAAAGCCTACAAATGCACAAAATTAGAAATACGGGAAGGGAAGTAACCATAGAAATAGAAGAAGTTAAAATAATTTTTATGAATACTTTACATATAAATTTGAAAAATGTGGACACAATAGATGATTTCTGGGTAAATATAAACTACCATTAAGAGATCCAAGAGAAATAAAAGGAAATTTAGAGAATTTTTTTCTTCTTATCTCTTAAATGTTCCACCTTTTTTCCATTAGCATTGAGTATACAAGAACAGACTCCGCTAGAGTTTCTGTTCTTCTTGTCTCCTTGTTTTGCTTTACTGAGTTATGGGGAACTGGCAGAGGTAAAGTCTCTGTGTCATTCACTCAGGTTTCTTCTGCCATGGAAGGCCAGTCACCTGAGGGAGTTAGGGCTGAGAAGGTAATGAAAGGAGCTCTGGTTTCTAAGCTTGGTTCTTCTATTTTTTTCTTATAATATGTAACATTTACATGCATTGCTCCATGGCTTTATTTCCTTAATCTCTCAATTGAGAGATTTAGACTAGCTTCATGGTTCATATTCTTTTCTCAGAAAAGTATATCTATCCACAAAATTTTGAGGTTTCACAGTCTTTCCAAACCTCCTCCTCCAACCTGGAATTCTAGGATCATGCACTAGATCATTTTAAATTGCTTTAGCTCTAATATTTACAGCCTCTGGAACCACATATCTTTAAATTAGACATGGACCTCAGATGGAATGATCAGCACTATGAAAAGCTCAACACAGTGATTATTATTAGACTCTGCCTCAGGCAAGTTACTTAACCTCTCTGTGCCTCAGTTTCCTCATCTGTAAATGGAGGAAATAATAGTACACGTTTATTTGGTTGTAAGGATTGAATGAGTACATTCATATAAAGCTCTTAAAAGAGTATCTAGCACATAGTAAGCTCTCGACAAGTGTGAACTGTTACTAATGTCTCTTTCTAGCTGTGAAGTATTTTAGCACAAAGATAAACACATGTCATTGTCTTTAATCTACTCATTGTGAAAAATCCCTGTTCATATTTTTGTCATGGCTGAAATAGCACCTTTCCCTTTGTGAACCTATAATTGGATCCATTGCTCTGCTATTAACTAGTAGTTATGAACATTATTATATGCAGAATGCTTTGGGAGAAGCCCCTTGATTTTAGAATTGACTTCCTTAATTTGGGGCTATTTTTGAAGCATCTCTGATCAGTAGAGGAAGTGATTAAATTAAATTAGGAATTAACTTTATCCTAAACAGGGAATTATTTTTTCATACCTTCTCTGTTGTTGTAGTTTTATTTACTATGTATGTGTATATGATCTATGACCTAAGGACAAGTACTTTCTTTGAAAATATAATAAAATGAAAAATATAAAATTATGACTTTAACTATACTTAGCATATATTATTTTCTTTGAGTGGCATTTAAACTTGAAAGATTATTAAGGAAAAACAAACAGTATTTTGATATTTCAGCGTGTAAATATCAACTATCAATTAGAAAATTGACAAAAATTAATATACATTGTTTCAGGTAAGACAATATGGTTTGTTATGCCTCTATCTTTATTGGTAGAAAGCATTTTGGTGATTTACACATGATCATAGGGAAAGTGTATCCAAGGTACAATTAAGTTTCAAAATATTGAATTAGTTTATATGGAGCCAATTTTATCTCAAATTTATAAACAGTTGTATAGAATAAATTCACATAATATCAAAAGCTGCCTTGGTATTGAAGATAAAAGCCAAGATTATTACACTTAAAAGAGTGGTTGATTTATGTTGAATTTCAAAGGAAATTATTAGGTGATCTGTGTTGCCTAGTTATCACGATTGTTTCATGTGCTCTGAACTTTTTTATTTTTTAAAAGAAGTTGGAGCTTTCCTAGGGAGCCAGGGACTATCTCGATACTTACCATTTTTGTATTTTATATCATATTTAACATTTTGAAAATCTATGAACCAAACTACTTTCTCTATAGGTTTTATGTTGGGCTGGGGCCATCTGTGGTTATGAAGCCAAGTGTTCTGCTGGGGCAGAATAATCAAATCAAAGTTAATGGGGTGACCATCTAAGCAGGGCTCTTTGTCATTAAGGTCCACTCTTGTGATAGTCGTGCATTATCCTGCTGATTGGATTTGTAGGAAGGCATCCACCTGTGGCCCACGTTGGCAGAGAAGAGACTCACTGCAGAGGCAGTCCTGGCGAAGCAGGAGGTAGCTGTCCTGGGCAGCAGATTCTTTTGCTGGAAGGCCAAAGCGTGCAAGACAGCATCAGCACTGTTAGTAGATGGGTGATTCACACATTATTTGGTTGATTTAGGTCCTGAAGTAGAGTAAGCAAAAGCAGAGGAATATGTCATTAAAGAGAAATGCCTAGTCTTAAGCAGGAGAAAAGCAAGTACACGTAGAGACACTGAGCAGATGATCAGACAAGATTTAAGCACACAAAGCCCTTTACCTCCATCTCAGGAATGATGTTCTCTGTTTGGATGAGAGCTATTGTAAGAATTTCCATGTCTGTTGGGGGCACTGAGGTTCTCACAGACTATGGTAAACACGATTTGGCTCACACGCTCTCATAATCAGGCTGACTTGCACTGAAACAGAGAGTGCTCTATAGCAGTGCCAGGCCTCTAGCAGTACCAACTGTTAAATAATAAACAGGCCCTGTTTGTTGGCAGCCTCTTCCCCTCCCGCCAACATGGAGTGCCCATTCTCTGGGTTTACCTGCCTGCATGTGTTCAGACACTCAGAACAGTGTGCTTGTTGTGTGAGGTGGTGGTGGCATGGAGGCATCAGTCTACATCTAATCTGCTTAGTTTATTATTCTCCCAGGACCTCGGGTGAGCTAGCAAACATGCAGGGCTCTGGCAGCATGAACAATGGCTATGCTGTCATTCTAGATAACGTTACAGGCTTTGCAGACTGCAATGGCTAATTGTTTTTCTTATGTTCATTTTCCCCTTTATATTCTTTTCTTCCTTTGAATTAGTTTGCAGGGAGTGGGGATTAGGAAGGGTGAGAGTGGTTCTTCCAATTTGCTACTTTACTTCCACTTCCAGAAAGTTAGAAAGTATTTGTGTTGCTTGTTTTATTTTAATAGCAATATGTATGTGGCTTATTTACATTGAAAGTGAGTCAGACATAATCAACAAATTCTTACTGTAGACCCATAGGGTACATAGAACCCTAGACTAGGTGCTCAAATTAACTCATTATACTTTATTTACCGTGTTACTCTATGACAACCTTCTTGGTAAGGTCAGAGTTTTCCTTCAGATTCCAGGCAGCAGATACTGGAAGAGCAGGTCAATTAAGAGCCAAGCCAGAAACATGCACACACGAACTTCAGATGAAAAGTGATTCCTAAAAGTCCTCTATTTTGTCGTGGAGAATTTTTCTTATTCTCTAGACCCAGGAATAGGGCCCTTGGTAATCTCAATTTTATATTGCTTTTTTGGCCAAAGGAGTTTGGTGTGCCACACGGATGCGGTGGTCAAAAATAGACTCTTAATTCCCATAAACCCCTAACCCTCAGCAAAGCCCAGGATAAGTAGGCCATGATACCAATCCCAGGAGGAGGCTCTTTGCTGATCAGTGTAAGTGAGGCATATTCGTAGTAAGGTAATCAGGGGCATGTGGTGGTAGAGAAAGGGTAACTGTGAAGCAAAAAGACTGTTTTTTTTTTTTTTTTCAGAAACTAATTCTAAAGGCAATGCCCCAACTTCCAAGTAATGACAGTATCGCTGGAGTAAGTTTCTACCAGGATGACTACTATGAAAAATAGCCCTTATTAGAGATCTACGTTAAAATACATCTGTTTAAAAAAATCCTATCACATTCCATTATGATGATGGCTCGCACATGATGAAGCCTTCCTTTGGTTGGAAAACCAAAACCATTTGCTTGACTGAAATGAAATTTCTCCTATCTCAGATCACTAAATGTGCTTTCAGCTGAGGGATAATCATTCAGTTTCTTGGGCTAGCATATTTTTAGATCAAGAGTACATATTTGAATTAAGAACTCTGATGACAGTTCAGGGGGTACTGCGGAAAGTTAGGATAGTATTCTATATTCATCCTAATTTTCCCTAAATTCATACCTCAGTGGTTCATAATGGATATACTTGTGGTGATTTTATTTTCCTTTATGAGAAATGCAAAGCCTTATTTTCTTAGTATCTTTGAAGAAAGAGTTAGCTAATTTACAGTGTCAAAAGTGCTTTAATAAGTCAGGAAGCATTAATTCACTCAGAATATTCACAAATACCTGGTGGTAAAATTCATAGGGAAAGAATAATTTAAAAAGCAACTTGCATTAAATAACAAAATAATGAATTTCTATTTGCTGTCAGTCTCCTATTAGATCCATATCACCTTGTAGCTGAGTCTCGAATATTTCATCCTTGAGAACATCAGACCCTTCCTCCCAGAAATTTCGCCCATTTCCACTAAGCTTCCTCCTAACCAGCAGGCCTCGGTGACCCCACCAGGACACTGCTTAGATGGGCTCTATCAGAGCTCTCATTTCTCCCTATGTCAGGCTGCTTGCAGCTAGTATCAACCACAATCGACCTACACTGTTGAGTTATCAACATTTAATCTGTTGAGGGTAGGAAAGCAGATCCCAGAGTTTTTAGAATTGTGTCTAAATGGAGAATATGTAAGCTCTGAGTGAGGGGGACCTGAGAAGCTCTCTTAGGAGTAAAGTCCATCAATGTGGCAAATTCTGTTGGCTGCTTGACCATTTTATCTCCTGTGTTCCAGTGAGTTGAATTTTGTTGTTATACACAGACACAGACACACACACACACACACACACATACACACACACAAAATGTAGGTATATATAGTTAGACATATAACATATAATATGTATGTCTACCACATCATGTGTTTATCTATCTATTTACTTATATACATCTCTGGTAATTGTTCCTAGTGATTTAAATGCTAAAATATAATAAAATAAGCTTTTTCTTGTGGGAAATACCTATTTAAGCACCCATATATCTGGAAATCCTTGAGGTGCTTATAAGACTCTACCAGATTTGTACGGCCAAGATGTGCAATTGAGGACCAATATAGTACATTATCATATTACTTATTAGAAAAAAACTTTTACTGCCTAATTTAGTGTTTTGCATAATATAAGAATGTTTTTGGTATATTTAATTAAAAATATGGATATAGTTATAGTTGACTTTGGTTGTTGAGAAAATGGGATTACTGGAACAGCACTTAAATAAAATGAATAGTACTGACCTACTTAGGAAAATTAATTATGAAAGAAAAAATAATGGATTAGAGTTTCAGATAATGGTTTTGGGGACGCTGCTGGTTGAAATCCATCCTGAGGCTTATTTATAATTGGCACAATTAGAGTTTTTGAGAATTCATCAGCTTTAATTTATTTACAAAGATTCATATAGGATTTGAGTTACTGGGGGTGTGGAGAATGGAGATGGGTAGGGGACTTACTACTTTAAGTTCTACAGAATCTCAAATTCATATTTTGAGGGAGAAAGAATTTGTCTCCAGGTAAAAAGTACCAGGTTCTTTAACTGAAAGAATTTAATACATTTGGGTACTTATATCAATAAACATTTGTATTAGATTAGATAACAAAAATTGAACATGCCTTTGCACTTAAGACTACTTTATTTTCTATGTTGACTACAAACTGTCTCCACAATTTACATTTAACTTCTTGAAATTTTTATTTATTAATCAAATGTTCATTGAATACCTACTGTGTATTAGGTACCATTCTAGACACTTGGAATCCATCAATGAAAAGTGAATCATGAAGTATGTTAGGAGATGATCAGTGCACTATCCATTTACACATGATCCAGAAAAGAATAAATTGAACTTCATCAAAAGTAAAAACTTCTGCTCTTTGAAAACATTATTATGACAATGAAAAGACAAGCCACAGACTATAAGAAAATATTTGTAAAGAATATATCTGATGGGGCTTCCCTGGTGGCACAGTGGTTGAGAGTCCGCCTGCCGATGCAGGGGACACGGGTTCGTGCCCCGGTCTGGGAAGATCCCACGTGCCGCGGAGCGGCTGGGCCCGTGAGCCATGGCCGCTGAGCCTGCGCGTCCGGAGCCTGTGCTTCGCAACGTGAGAGGCCACAACAGTGAGAGGCCCACGTACCACAAAAAAACAAAATAAAATAAAATAAATAAAGAATATATCTGATGAAGGACTTGTAGCCAGAAGATATTTAAAAATACCAAAATTTAATAATAATATGACCCAATCTTTTTATTTATTTATTTTTCCTACACATATTATTTTATTAAATTGCTTTCAGATAAGTTATGAGAAGGAAGAAAAATCCATTTGTATTCTTTTTAAAAAATATAATTACCTAATTACCTTTAGTAGTACTCTGTTCTTTTGTTTGTTTTGTTTTTTTCTTTTATATGTTTTTTTTAAAACATCTTTATTGGAGTATAATTGCTTTACAATGGCGTGTTAGTTTCTGCTTTATAACAAAGCGAATCAGCTATACGTCTCCCTCCCACCCTCCCTATCCCACCCCTCTAGGTGGTCACAAAGCACCGAGCTGATCTCCCTGTGCTATGCGGCTGCTTCCCACTAGCTAGCTGTTTTACATTTGGTAGTATATATAAGTCCATGACACTCTCTCACTTCATCCCAGCTCACCCTTCCCCCTCCCCGTGTCCTCAAGTCCATTCTCTATGTCTGCATCTTTATTCCTGTCCTGCCCCTAGGTTCTTCAGAACCTTTTT
>NC_041214.2:99351173-99356726 GCF_002837175.3 Physeter macrocephalus
TCCATAGTGGCTGTATCAATTTACATTCCCACCAACAGTGCAAGAGGGTTCCCTTTTCTCCACACCCTCTTCAGCATTTATTGTTTGTAGATTTTTTGATGATCGCCCTTCTGAATTGTGTGAGGTGATACCTCATTGTAGTTTTGATTTGCATTTCTCCAATGATTAGTGATGTTCAGCATCCATGTGTTTGTTGGCAATCTGTATATCTTCTTTGGAGAAATGTCTATTTAGATCTTCTGCCCATTTTTGGATTGGGTTGTTCGTTTTTTTGATATTGAGCTGCATGTGCTCCTTGTACTTTAGCACACTTTCCCAAGAAGATAAAGGGATGGTAAATTAGCATATGAAAAGATGTTCAGCATCATCAGTCATCAGGGAAATGTAAATTAAAACCACAATGTGATACTACTCCACACCTATTACAATGGCTGAAATTAAAAAGACTGACCATACCAAATATTGGCAAAGGTGTGGTGAAACCAGAACCCTCATACATTACTGATGGAAAAGCAAAATGGTATAGCCACTTTGGAAAGCATTCTGACAGTTTTTTTAAGTTAAACATACACCCATGTGATCCAGTCATTCTTCTACTATGTATATACACAAAAGAAAGTATATGTCTTTGTAAAGGCTTGTACACGGATGTTCATAGCAGCTTTATTTGTATAAGCTAAAAATTATAAACAGCCTAATGTCCATAAAGAGGTGAATGGATATGGATACACAAAATGTAGTATATCTATGCAATGGAGTACTACTCAACAATAAAAAGAGCAATTTATTGATATATACTACAACATGGTGGATCTCAAAATTATTATACTGAGTGAAAGTAGACAAAACAAGTGCATACCATAAGATTCCATTTATATAAAATTCTGGAAAATATAAGCTAATGTGTAGTGACAAGGTAGATCAATGGTTGCATAAGGAAACTTTTGGGGGTGATGAATAATTTTACTATCTTGATTTTGGTAGTGATTTCATTGGTCAATGTGTCAAAACTTATCAAATTGTACACTTTAAATTTGTGCAATTTATTTTTCAATTATACTTTAACAAAGTTCTTTTTAACAATAGGGCAAAAGAGATGGAGACTTATGTATGGTGAGCAGGCGGATAGTAAATTTAAATAGGGTCATCAGGCTAGTATATTTAGAAATATTTTTTTAAGCATCTCTATTGTTTTCTGAAAGAACCCCCATACAGTTTCCCATTAGCGCGCAGAGCACTTATTTGGCAAAAGCAGTGGTGTGGGGTAGAACAAATAGATGCTTTAAAACCAATCAACTAATTTCATGTTCTGAGTACCCATTTACTGGCTTGTAATCTTGGGCAGATTACCTACTATTTCAGATGATTTTCTCTTCTGTAAAATGTGAATAATATAACTCAGAGTCATGGGTACTAAATAAGAAAATGTATTTAAAATTCTTTCCTTGCCTTCAAATCTGGACTCAGGAGGAGAGAAATTAAATGCCTGCCTACTTGGTGTGAGTTGAGGTGTGTGTGAGTAATGTTCTCTGTCTCTTAGACTTGAATGGTGCAATTCCAGGAATGTCACAATTTAAGGAGATTCTTTCTTTTGGATCAAGCATAGCAAACTCTGGGATTTCCTTTTTGAAAAATATAAAAGGTAGTCCAGTAACCTATAAGCTTCTATTTTCATTTTTTGAATTAATTGATAGGCTCACTTTTTCTCGTTACAACAGCGGCCAAGATAGTTGACTTCAACCATCCTTTAAGTCTCAGTTTAAATGTTACTTGTTCTAAGATGTGTTCCGGAGCCTCTTGAGGGTAGGTTGGGTCTGCCTGTTGTTTGCTCTCCCAGCTCCTTACTCCTCTCTTTCCTAACTTTAAGTATACTTAGTTGTTACATCTGCCTTCCTGCTATTGTGTATGATCCATGCAGGTGGAGATTGGTTGTGACTTATTAACTCCTGTATTCACAAAGTATCTAGCTTAGTAACTAATTGGTAAGTGAATGAACAGATGTTTTTACAGAAGGAAAGATAGAGAAGGTAGGAAGCTCTGAGCTCTAAGAACTAGTTCTCCTACTTCATAATTTTGCCTCAGTTTAGCCCTTCTGTCCTTAGAGCAGTTCTAGATGGAGAGGTTTTTGATTGATATGTACCCAAAGCTTAACACCTTTAGCGATGCCAAGTAGGCTATTGTCCAGGCTAGCATTAAGGAAGAAGCTGTAAGCAGCTGATGTTTGAGAGCAGAGTAGTGTTAAGGAAAGAAAACTAAGCTGGAAATAAGTTTCAAGTTGCAGTCTTCACATTGGTGTGCAGTGACCTCAGGCCTAACTTCTTGGAACCTTGATTCTTATCTGTAAAGAATTATACTGCCACCCCTGCTTATTTCATAAGCTTGTTTGAGAGCCAAAAAGGAGAATGCACGTAAGGGAAAGTGTTGAATTGCTATAGAAAAGTAAGGGTTTGTTATGAAGGGGAATTACGAAGTCCTTTAAAGGCAGTCTTACTTAACCTCTGCAGTATTAAAGACTGTTGTTCTCAAGACTCTCTGTTAGGCTGTCTCTTCACTTTGGATAGAACTCCTGGTCAATCTCATTTACTCCCATAGCTTCAATTAGTATCTTCATATGGATGGCCACCACATTTTTCTCTCCTACCCAGACTTATCTCTGAGTACTGCCTTCTAGACTTCTTTTTTTGATTACCCATAGACACCCCAAACAACATATCCCAAAAGAAACTCATAATCTTCCCTGCAGACATGACCTTACCTTCAGTGTTGCAACATAATTGCGTACATTAGAAACCTGGCATTATCCTTACCTTCTCCATATCCCCTACTGTCCCCACGTTCATTCAGTCTCCACGTTCTCTTGATCTTCCTCCTAAGTATGTTTTAAATCTGTTCATTCCTCTCCATATCAAAGCTTACCATTCTAGTTTACAGCACCATTTTATCTCACCTAAGTTATTGCAACATTCTCCTGATGTCCTTAATCTTAAAATCTGGCCCCTGTCTCCTCTTCCAGCCTGACTTATATCACTTTTTCCTGGCTTTCTATGCTCCAATCATACTGAACTTCTTTTCATGCCTTCAATGCACACCTCACTCCCATTTCTGGTCTTTGTCCTCCCCTTCATTTGGAATAAGTCTCCATTTTTCTCTTCTTCCCCCTAACTGAAATAACTTAGCAAATCTCAACTTAAAGCTCATTTTCTTTGGATGCCTTCCCTCATTCCCCAACTAATTAGGGTTGCCTTACATTGTACTCCTATAATGTGTGCCTTATTTTAATTGATTGTTTTATCTAAATCTCCTTTAAGATAGGGAATGGATATCTCATTCAAGGCTGTATCTCTAGCACCTAACATAATGCCTGGTATTGATGAGGCATTTAATAAATATTTGTTGAGAGAATGAATGAGTGAAAGAATAAATAATTAAATTTTAACAGCCACAAGTAACATTATAGCTAATCTATTATATTTTTTATTTTTTTATAATATTTGCCAAGTTTGTCCTTAGAAAAGTAAAAAAGAGCAGTTCTTGAAATTTTTTTTCACTTTTCTTGTGTGTATTTTCAATAGCTTTCACTAGAGTCTCAATTTTCTGGTATTAGGGAGTTATTCCAGAATATGAAATACCCAAACTGCATGATTCCTATATTGTCCCTCTAGGAAAATTATTGTTAGATCTCCTTTTATTTTTTTGTCTTCCTTAATGTCAGGGATAACCAAAGGTGTTCACGGTTGGTATGAATGTGACAACTTTGTCCTAGAGATTATTATGCTGTTGTCAATTTTCTTAGACTAACATTTAGGAAAATTCTATTATCACAGTCTTTGCTTCTTATCTGGCTGTCTTAAGCCCAAGCTAGATGCAAATATTTTCCAGTAATACTCTGGCATTACTCTCCATTATTTGTCTGTAAGAAACTAGGGAGGATATTAAAAATGAGACAGTAAAGGAACCTGACTGAATATGGTTCCACTGACAACCGAGGAGGTTGCTTAAAATGGCATGAATAGTAAGTTTGAAATAAAGATTTGTCAAAACATTTGGTATTGCACAACCAGTTTCCACATTAATCAGTCCCTTATGCTCTAATTGCTAAAATGTTGATTCTCAAGGAAAACAACTGTTTTTAATTTTTATAGATATGTGGCACATTTTTGAATTTATTATTAATAGGTTGAGTATTGAATATTGATCAGAATAATATTCTGCTGTTGTAATGCTTACAGCAAGTGAGGTATTTTCATACCTCCATATCCCAGAGTGATCCTACAATGAGAGCTTACCATGATTTTACTAATGAAAAGCCTGAACATCAGAGATTTAAAGTAACTTCCATTTTTACATCACACAACTTATACAGAGAAAATCTAGGTTTAAAATCTGAGTCTATCTTGCTTAAATGTTCTTTCTAATCCATTCCATTACCTCTCTGCAAAGCAATTACTTGTTCTAGGTATATCAGTTTCCTAGGGTAATACGTGCTCTAACATATTGCCACAAACTTGATGGCTTAAAACAACAGAAGTAGTCTCTCACAGCTCTGGAGGCCAGAAGTCAAAAATCTGAAATCAAGGAATCAGCAGGGTCACACCCACTCTGAAGGCTCTAGGGGAGAATTACTTGCTCTTCCAGCTTCTGGTGGTTCCAGGCATTCCTTGGCTTGCAGCTCTATATAACTGCAGTTTATGCTTCCTTCTTCACATGGCCTTCCCTTTGTGTCTCTGTCTTCTCCTCTGTCTCTCATAAACGCATGTCATTGTATTTAGGATAATCCAGGGTGACAAACTTGGATAATCCAGGATGATCTCATCTAGAGATCCTTAACCTAATTAGATCCGCAAAAACCCCTTTTCCAAATAAAAACACACTCCCAGCTCCTGGGGATTGAGATGTGGGCATATCTTTTAGAGAGCCAGCATTCAACCCAGGAGACTCAAGACTCAGTATCAGAGGAACTGTTTTGCTCTCAAAACAGTAGGTATATCTTTGGAATTTAGGGTAGTCAGAGTGCAGAAAGCTAAAGTTACAAATATACAGAGATATTTGCAAATGGCTAGTTAATGCTGATTCTCCATGGAGACCAGCAGTAGAACAGTGACTGTCACTCTGTTGCTAATAGGCAAGAATGATAACATCTTAAAGGAATGCTGCTCATGCTTTTGGAATAGCTTCATCAAAGCTATGATCCATCCTGCTTATTTGGTTGCAAAAGGAGACATCAATAAATAGGTTGAAAGACATTTGATTTTCTTCCGTGATGCCAACCTCAAATATAAATACATTGTAATCTATTTTGGTATATCTTCCATGAAATTTCTCCAACTACCTAGTTAATCTGTAAATCCTTGCTACCTTTCAAGGGATGTATTCTTTAAAATACTGACGAGTATTTCACTCTCTGACTCTATTTTTTTTTTTTTTTTTTTTTTTTTTTGGTGGTACGCGGGCCTTCCTCTGCTGCGGCCTCTCCCGCTGCGGAGCACAGGCTCCGGACGCGCAGGCCCAGCGGCCACGGCTCACGGGCCCAGCCGCTCCGCGGCACGTGGGATC